>NC_051219.1:2943136-3040636 GCF_015220715.1 Pygocentrus nattereri
TAGTGTTTGTGTGTGTGTGTGTGTGTAGTGTGTGTAGTGTGTGTGTGTGAGTGTAGTGTGTGTTTGTGTGTGTAGTGTGCGTGTGTGTAGTGTGTTTGTGTGTGTGTAGTGTGTGTGTGTGTGTACTGTGTGTAGTGTAGTGTGTGTGTGTTTAGTGTAGTGTGAGTGTGTGTGTAGTGTGTGTGTGTGTCTGTGTGAGTGTTTGTGTGTGTCTGACTGTGTGTGTGTGTTTTTTTTGTCTGTGTGTGTGTGAGTGTGTAGTGTCTGTGTCTGTGTGTGTGTGTGTGTGTGTGATTATCTTACTTCAGAGTCTCCAGTTTACAGTTTTCACTCCTCAGTCCATCACAGAGCTTCTTCACTCCTGAATCCTGCAGTTCATTACGACTGAGGTTCAGTTCTCTCAGTGGTGACTTCTTTACCATGAGAGCTGAAGCCAAATCAGCACAGCTTTCCTCTGTGAGACGACAAGCTGACAGTCTGGAAGAGAAACAATAACACTGTCACCTCACACACTCTCTCAATATTCAAATGAAGCAGTGAGAAGAGATTTAAAATGGAAAAACAGGGTTTGGAGTTTCTGGAGTGTGTAAATCGGCACACTGTCCTATTCCATGATTCCACTGGAGCTGAAGAGCTGTTTGAGGCTGAGGGACGTCATGTAACAGTAGTGTATGTAGCGTTAGCAGCTTCAACAACACACACACTGTAAAAACTAAATATGAATTATTGTGAAATGAATAATAATAAAGAACTTGTACTGCTTTACTACTTAATGAAGACGTCGTTCTGGCAGTAAACTACAGTCCTATTTATAGACCATTAACAGTGCTGGAGAGTTGAGGTAAACACTGAGTGAACTTTCTGTGGTCAGCAGTTTTAAAAACACTTTATTTAAATAATTATAAGAACTTTCTGGCTAACTACATGTCAGTGACCTCTTCAGAGGCTCATCAGTGTATATGAGATATGATATGACAGCAGTCAGTTGAGCCTTATTCAGGCAGCAGTCAGGGTCTTGCAGTCAGGACTGAAAACCAGAACCTGCTTTAAATTCTGAAGCTGTGGTCAGTAATGGTCAAATGTTCTTCAGCACTGAGCCAGACTTCACACAGTGGGGAGTCTTTTCCTCTTTGCTCCAACAGTGACAGATGATCTAGATAATCACGTTTCTTTTATATTTCTTTTGAAGTCAGTCAGATTGTGGTGGAGCAGAACCTGGATGGGAAGGTTCATCTTTCAGCCGTGGAGCTCCATTAATAACATATTAATTTCTATGTGAGACGCTCAGAGAAACACATGCGATGTTATTTAAAGAAGAACGACCCATGAAAAGTTCAGACTTCTTCAACATATCTGGAGATACAGACATCTGGTCTTCACTGTTCGCTCCGTGACTTTTCTTATTTTGCTCGGTCTTTTGGCCCATTTGTCTCATTTTTGAGTGTTCAGACACTACTGGAGTCTCCATGACGCCAAAACCTAAACGAAACACTATGGCTTTGTCAGATATGGAGGACGCTAACGCTCAAAGTGGGGCTAGCGCTCCTGCCCGGCTCTACAGCTAGCGGGGAGCTAACCACTGCTCTGCTAAAAGACGTGCTAATAGCCTCCATTCAGGAGGAGATTTCCACACTCGGAGCGGAGTTTATCGCTGAGCTCCGGTCATCTCATGCAAGTTTGACCACCAGCATTAACTCTCTCAGCTCAAAAGTTCAAGACATTGAAACTGCCGCCACAGTGTGGACAGCAATGGAAATTGATGCTGCCATTTGATTGATGGCTTTATTATGTGCTCCTCTAGCGTCAAGTGCTAACACACCCTTTTCCAATTTTAAACGCTTCATTACATGTCTGGCGCTAATTTCAGCATCATTTTGGTCTTCAGTCCTCATCTAATAATATGCCAGATACAGCCAATCCCTTATTTCCACCTTTAACCATGGATTCTGCCTTTCTCAATTAGCATAAAGCTGGTGTCAAGATTCGGGACCTTGATGCTGATGGCACATTTTACAGTTTCACACAGCTCTGTGCCCAATTTCCTCTAATCAATTCTCATTTTTTTAGATTCTGGCAGATTCGTAACTATGTTAGAAATGCTTTTACAGACTTTCCCAACACGCCCTCAACATCACCCCTTGATGATATTTTGGAAATTGATGCTAATGCTAGGAGCATTAGCTCTAAAGTATATAACTTGTTATTCGCTTTAGCCCTGCACATTCTTACACAACAGTGGGAGCTACAGGTAACTTTTGAGGAGGATGAGTGGGACAAGATAATTCACCATATTCATTCTTCCTCGATTTGTGCGAGACACATCCTTATTCAGTTAAAGATGCTTCATCGAGTTTACTGGACAAAGGTTAAACTTGCTAAGCTTGACCCAAACATTAATAACTTCTGTGATCGACGTTCCCAGGCTCCAGACACATTACTCCATATGTCCTGACTCTGCCCTGTTCTAAAATCTTTCCGGCTTTCTATATTTAGCTGCTTTTCCTTTATATTACAATCGAAAATTGAACCTTGTGCCTTGATTACTATGTTTGGTGTATCACCTAAAGACTCGACTGTTCCAGCCGTATATTCTGATGTTTTTGCTTTTTGTACCTGAGCAGAGATCAACTTTAATTAAACTCTATTAACACTGTATAAACTCCTCATCTCACTCAGACTGAGACCAGAAACAGAGCAGAGATCAGACATGAACATCATCACTGACTCACCATAAACTCAGAGCTCCTTCTTTAAACTCTCTCTAACTTTAATTAAACTCTATTAACACTGTATAAACTCCTCATCTCACTCAGACTGAGACCAGAAACAGAGCAGAGATCTGACATGAACATCATCACTGACACACCATCAACTCAGAGCTCCTTCTTTAAACCCTCTCTAACTTTAATTAAACTCTATTAACACTGTATAAACTCCTCATCTCACTCAGACTGAGACCAGAAACAGAGCAGAGATCAGACATGAACATCATCACTGACTCACCATCAACTCAGAGCTCCTTCTTTAAACCCTCTCTAACTTTAATTAAACTCTATTAACACTGTATAAACTCCTCATCTCACTCAGACTGAGACCAGAAACAGAGCAGAGATCAGACATGAACATCATCACTGACTCACCATCAACTCAGAGCTCCTTCTTTAAACCCTCTCTAACTTTAATTAAACTCTATTAACACTGTATAAACTCCTCATCTCACTCAGATTGAGACCAGAAACAGAGCAGAGATCAGACATGAACATCATCACTGACACACCATCAACTCAGAGCTCCTTCTTTAAACTCTTTCTAACTTTAATTAAACTCTATTAACACTGTATAAACTCCTCATCTCACTCAGACTGAGACCAGAAACAGAGCAGAGATCAGACATGAACATCATCACTGACTCACCATCAACTCAGAGCTCCTTCTTTAAACTCTCTCTAACTGGTCCTAGGTGACAGGTCAGACAAAGTGTGATCCATAATAACCCCTATGAGAAGACAAGAACAGGATTTGTGTACCCTGCCCAGATCAGGGTTACTGGGGCCCCACCCTGGAGCCAGGCCTGGGGGAGGGGCTCGCCAGCGAGCGTCTGGTGGCCGGGCATTTACCCATGGTGCCCGGCCGGGCCCAGCCCGAAGGAGTTACATGAGTCCCCCCTCCCATCGACCCACCACCAATGGGAGGGGCAGTAGTAGGGGTTCGGTGCTTTGTGGATCGGGCAGTGTCCGAAGGCATGGGCCTTGGCGTTCTGATCCTCGGTTGCTGAAACTGGCTTTTGGAACTTGGAATGTTACCTCACTGGCGGGGAAGGAGCCTGAGTTGGTGCGCGAGGTTGAGAGATACCGGCTAGATATAGTCGGGCTCACCTCAACACACAGCTTGGGCTCTGGGTCCAATCTCCTTGAGTTCTTTTCTGGAGTTGCCCATGGTGAGAGGCAGCGGGCAGGTGTGGGCTTTCTCATAGCCCCTCGACTCGGTGCCTGTATGTTGGGGTTTTCTCTGGTGGATGAGAGAGTAGCTTCCCTACGCCTTCGGGTTGGGGAACGGGTCCTGACTGCTGTCTGTGCTTATGCACCGAACAGCAGTTCAGAGTACCCAGCCTTCTTAGAGTCCTTAGAAAGGGTGCTTGAAAGTGCTCCTCCTGGAGACTCTATTGTCCTACTGGGGGACTTTAACGCTCACGTGGGCAATGACAGTGAGACCTGGAGGGGTGTGATTGGGAGGAATGGCCTCTCTGATCTGAACCCGAGTGGTGTTCAGTTTTTGGACTTCTGTGCAAACCACAGTTTGTCCATCACGAACACCATGTTTGAACACAAGGATGTCCATAAGTGCACATGGCACCAGGACACCCTAGGCCGCAGTTCAACGATTGACTTTGTAGTCGTGTCATCGGACTTGCGGTCATGTGTTTTGGACACTCGGGTAAAGAGAGGAGCTGAGCTGTCAACCGATCACCACCTGGTGGTGAGTTGGTTCAGGTGGTGGGGGAAGATGCCGGTCAGACCAGGCAAGCCCAAACGTATAGTGAGGGTTTGCTGGGAACGTCTGGCAGAAGAACCTGTCAGATTGATCTTCAACTCACACCTCCGTCAGAACTTTGACCAGAAATCGGGGGAGGTGGGGGACATAGACTCAGAATGGGCCATGTTCCGTTTCTCCATTGTTGAAGCGGCTGACTGTAGCTGTGGCCGTAAGGTAGTTGGTGCCTGTCGGGGTGGTAATCCTCGAACCCGGTGGTGGACATCCCAGGTGAGAGATGCCGTCAAGATGAAGAAGGAGTGCTACCGGGTATGG
Organism: Pygocentrus nattereri; assembly: GCF_015220715.1. NCBI lineage: Eukaryota > Metazoa > Chordata > Actinopteri > Characiformes > Serrasalmidae > Pygocentrus > Pygocentrus nattereri. The sequence goes on from NC_051219.1 coordinate 2,947,943, forward strand.
TTGGCCTATGGGACACCAGAGACAGCTGGCAGGTATCGACAGGCAAAGCGATCTGCGGCTTCAGTCGTCGCCAAGGCAAAAACCCGTGTATGGGAGGAGTTTGGTGAGGCCTTGGAAAGTGACTTTAAGTCGGCTCCGAAAAGATTCTGGCAAACCATCAGGCGACTCAGAAGGGGAAAGCAGTGTGCCACTAGCACTGTATATAGTGGAGATGGTGTGCTGCTGACTTCGACTGAAGACGTCATTGGGCGGTGGAAGGAATACTTTGAAGACCTTCTCAATGACACGTTCTCCAGTGAGGAGGCAGAGTCTGGGGACATGGGAATAAGCTTGTCCATTACTGAGGCCGAAGTCGCTAAGGTAGTTAAGAAGCTCCTTGGTGGCAAGGCTCCAGGGGTGGATGAGATCCGCCCTGAGTTCCTCAAGGCTCTGGATATTGTGGGGCTGTCTTGGCTGACACGCCTTTTCAACATTGCGTGGACATCGGGGGCGGTGCCACTGGATTGGCAGACTGGGGTGGTGGTGCCTCTTTTTAAAAAAGGGGACCGGAGGGTGTGTTCCAACTACAGGGGAATCACACTCCTCAGCCTCCCTGGTAAGGTCTATGCATGGGTACTGGAGAAGAGAGTCCGGCTTATAGTTGAACTTCGGATCCAGGAGGAGCAGTGCGGGTTCCGTCCTGGTCGTGGAACACTGGACCAACTCTTCACCCTCTCCAGGATTCTGGAGGGTTCATGGGAGTTTGCCCAACCAGTCCACATGTGCTTTGTGGATCTGGAGATGGCATTCGACTGTGTTCCCCGGGGTATTCTGTGGGAGGTGCTTCGGGAGTACAGGGTACATGGCTCTTTGCTACGAGCCATTCAGGCCCTGTACAAACAAAGCAGGAGTTTGGTTCGCATGGCCGGCAGTAAGTCAGACTTGTTCCCAGTGAGAGTTGGACTCCGCCAGGGCTGCCCTTTGTCACCGATTCTATTCATAATTTTTATGGATAGAATTTCTAGGCGCAGTCAGGGGATGGAGGGTGTCCGGTTTGGTGACCTCAGGGTCACATCACTGCTGTTTGCAGATGATGTGGTCCTATTGGGGACATCAGGCCGCGAACTTCAGCTTTCGCTGGATCGGTTTGTAGCCGAGTGTGAAGCGGCTGGGATGAGAATCAGTACCTCCAAATCCGAGACCATGGTTCTCAGGCGGAAAAGGGTGGAGAGCCCTCTCTGGGTCGGGGATAGGCTCTTGCCTCAAGTGGAGGAGTTCAAGTATCTCGGGGTCTTGTTCACGAGTGATGGTACAAGGGAGCAGGAGATTGACAGGCGGATTGGTGCTGGGTCAGCAGTGATGCGGGCTCTTTACCGGTCTGTTGTGGTAAAGAAAGAGCTGAGCCATAAGGCAAGGCTCTCGATTTACCGGTCGATCTACGTTCCCACCCTCACCTATGGTCATGAGCTTTGGGTAATGACCGAAAGAATAAGATCGCGAATACAAGCGGCTGAAATGAGTTTCCTCCGCAGGGTGTCTGGACTCCCCCTTAGAGATAGGGTGAAAAGTTCGGTCATCCGGGAGGGACTCGGAGTAGAGCCGCTGCTTCTTCACATCGAGAGGAGTCAGCTGAGGTGGTTCGGGCATCTGGTTAGGATGCCTCCTGGACACCTCCCTCAGGAGGTGTCACAGGCAAGTCCACCTGGGAGGAGACCCTGGGGAAGACCCAGGACACGCTGGCGTGACTATATCGCCCAGCTGGCCTGGGAGCGCCTCGGAATCCCCCTTGGAGAGCTAGTGGAAGTGGCTGGGGAAAGGGAGGTCTGGGCCTCATTGCTTAGGATGCTGCCCCCGCGACCCGAACCCCGGAGAAGCGGAAGCTAATGGATGGATGGATGGATGGAATTTTTTATTGAGGAGTTTCACATAAAAAATGACATACCAGCATTATGTCATAAGACACAATTCAAATGTCACTGAATAAAAACAACCTCAGTTTTCATTTTGCTTTAAACATAACCCCAATTCACTTATTCACACAAACATGCACACACACACACATACCCACATAGGAGGACAAAAACAGAAAAGGGGAAAAAGAAAAATAAACAACAACAACAACAACAATAATAATAATAACAATAATAAAAATGGGCGGGGTGTCGTGGACGGAAAATTATTCTGATGGCAAAGATTTCAGTCAATCAAAATATGACAAGAAGGGATTCCACTTATCGTAACATTTTGAAGCATGTCCCCTCAGAGCAAATCTAATTTTCTCCAATTTAAGGAAATGAGTCATGTCACGGAGCCACATTGAAATCGAGGGAGGTTTAGAGGACTTCCATAGCAAAAGAATACAGCGTCTCGCTATTAATGATGAAAAACCTATAACATCCGACTGAGCCTGTGAAATTGTAGGCGATCCTGAGGAAAGACCAAATATTGCTATCAGTGGACAGACAGTGATACTGACACCAATAACTTCAGACATTATCTCAGAGAAATCTGACCAAAATTTAGAAATACTGGGGCATGAAAAAAAAACATATGGGTTAGATCACATGGAGAAGTGGAGCACCTCTCACATTTGTCAGTAACTGCCCCAGGATAGAATTTAGTAAATTGAGACTTAGAACGATGAATAATTCTATGCAGTACTTTAAACTGAATTAGCTGAAGTCTGGCACAAGGTGCGACAAAGCGTACACTATTAATAGCCTTTTCCCAAGATTGCTCAGACAGATGGAAGCCCAGTTCAGCCTCCCATGTTTGTTTGATTTTATTAAGGCAATGTACATTTATATCCATGAGATATGAGTATATCTTCGATATAAGTGACCTTTGAAAGGGATCTAAATCAGATCTTCCCACGTCTGACCCAGTGGCATATGGGTAGAGTGTGAAAACACTGAAGACAAACAGTGCCTAATTTGAAAATAACGAAACAGATGAAAGGAAGGTAAAGGTGGCAGACAATTGGGTGAAACTACAGAAAGTACCTTCCTTATAAAGATCAACAAAGGCCTTAATCCCTCTATCACCTCTATCATCATTTAAAAGCTGTGTCATTTAAACCGGGAGGAAATATTATCTGGAACGATTATTTAGAATGGGCATCTTTGTGGAGCCTAATGTAAATTTAAAATGGGACCTAAACTGAGACCAGATACGAATAGAAGAAAGGACTAGTGGGTTATTTGTAAATGTTTTACATTTGACTGGAATCGGGGCAGTTAATAAAGCAAGACCCGAGGAAGGAGAACAAGAGAGATTATCCAATCTACACCACAGCAGTTCAGGAGAGTGAAGCCAGTAAAGTATCTTGTGAATATGAGCTGACCAAAAGTGTGTACAAAATTTGGAAGAGCAAGCCCACCATCAAATCTGAACCTTTGTAAAAGAGTCTTCTTCACTCTGGGTATTTTCCCATCCCATATAAATGTGGAAATGAGTTGGTCAAGCGATTTAAAAAACTTTTTGGGTAAATACGAGGGAATTGTTTGAAACAAAAAAAGAAATCTAGGCAAAACATTCATCTTTATTACATTTATCCTACCAACAAGGGAAAGGGGAAGAGACCTCCATCTCTCCAAATCTGATTTAAGTTTGTTAAGCAAAGGAAAGAAGTTAGAGTGGAAAAGAGATGGAAATGTACGAGTTATTAAAATCCCCAGATATCTGAAGCCAGATGGAACGAATTTAAAGGGCAGTGCTGATTGATTTAGTGACTGTGCCAATGAGTTCTCTGGATAGCATTCACTCTTATGAAAGCCTGTACCCCGAAAATGAGCCAAATTTCTTCAAAAGTGACAAAATTGAAGGAAGACTACAGATAGGATCAGTTACATATAACAGCAAATCATCTGCATATAATGACAACTTCAATTCGATACCAGAACGGAACATACCCTGAAAAGTTTTAAGGGATTTAATTGCAATGGACAAAGGCTCAATGGAAAGGGCAAACAATAACGGAGATAAACTACAGCCTTGTCTACCATATTATTGGTGTGGACACTGGCCTGGGGAGAGGAGTATAAAAGTCTTATCCAGGATATAAAGTTGTCTCCAAATCCAAATTTATGTAAAACAAAATAAAGATAATGCCACTCAACTCGGTCAAAGGCCTTTTTGGCATCTAAAGAAATAACAACCTCAGGAGCAGAGGTTGAATGTCCAGTGTAGATGGTATTCAAAAGTGTACGAATATTTAAAAAAAGCTGTCGTCTTTTGATGAAACCATTCTGATCGTGGTAAAATGATTTCAGGAAGAACATTCTCCAAGCGCAGAGCCAAAGCTTTGGACAAAATTTTTACATCTACATTTAACAAAGAAAGAGGCCTGTATGAAGCACAGAGATTAGGATCTTTGTCCTTTTTTAACAGCAGAGAGATGTGCTTGAGTCATAGAGGGAGGTAAAGAATTTGAAATGAGACATTCTTCATATACTTCTAGGAGAAGTGGGGCAAGCTTATCCTGAATTTTTTTATACAATTCAATCGAAAATCCATCAGGACCAGGAGCTTTATTGGTTGACATAACTCTGAGTGAGTAATCTCCTCCAAAGTTAAAGGCAAATCCAGATCTTCTGCAACACTTGGATCCACAGTGGGAAACGAAAGACCCTCAAAAAATGAGTACATTTCAGCATCATCAGATGGGAAATTGGATGTGTAAAGGTTATAGTAAAAAGATTTAAAAGTAGCATTAATGACCGAAGAGTCCGAACTTTGTTCTCCCCTTGAGTCCAATATTTGTGGTATTAACCGGGATGCTGCCTGTCTTTTCAACTGATGAGCTAGAAGCCTCGAGGGCTTGTCGCCATATTCATAGTATGTGCTACGCGCCTGTAATAGTTGTTTTTCTACTTCAGATGTTATGAAAAGGTCAAATTTCTTCAGCAGCTCAAGTCGCTGTTTAAGTAAAACTGGTGTTGATTTAATTACAATAAGCCTATCAAGCTCAGCAATTTTACTCAATAGCTCCTGTGCACTGGCCTTCTGTAACTTATTTAAATATGAAGTGTAGGAAATAATCTGACCACGCAGATAAGCCTTAAGAGATTCCCATACAATAGAAGGAGAGACAATCTCTTTTATTATTGACAATAAAATCATCTATTGAAGCAGAAATGAATGTATTGAATTCATTGTTCGACAGTAATAGTGAATTGAATCGCAAAATGGTGGGGGAAGAATGCCTATTAGAAAATTGTATAATTATAGTATGAGGTGCATGATCAGAAATGACAAATGATAGATGAAGTAACTTTGGGAATAAGAGAATTGTCTACAAAAAAATAATCTAAACGAGAAAAGGTATCATGTGGGTGAGAGTAGAAGGAAAATACCTTAGCTAGGGGATTGTAAAACCTCCAAGAATCAACAATTGAATTTTCAGTTATAAATTCAGAAATTACCTTAGACATTAATGATGGAGTAAGAGTACGTGGACTTGAGTGATCCAAAGCTGGGTCTATAGTACAATTAATATCTCCACCCATAATCAAAAGATGAGTGTTTAAGGAGGGAATTGAACAAAAAAGATTCTGCATAAATTTGGGGTTGTCAAAATTAGGGGCATAGATGTTTACCAGCAATACTTTAGTGTCAAACAAAGATCCACGCACAATCAAATATCTGCCTCCTGGATCAGAAGAAATGAAGTCGGGGATAAACTGAATTCCTCTTTTAATTAAAATTGCAACTCCTCTAGATTTGGAAGAAAATGCTGAGTGGAAGATGCTTTCAACCCAGGGGAATTTCAGCTTGGAGTGGTCCTCCCTACTAAAATGGGTTTCTTGTAGAAAAGCTATGTCTAAGTTTAAACGCCTCAAATGGGCATTCACCTTCAGTCGCTTAACCAAATTGTTCAAACCATTAACATTCCAACTTTATATTCTATATACTCCATATTTTAAATTACGACTAGTACAGTCAGCCATTTAAATTAATAGAGCAGCACGAAAGATAGAGAAATAAGGATGATGCCAGCAACAGTAAAAAAGAGGAAGAGAAAAAGGTAAAAGAAAAAAAAAAAAGGGGGGGGGGGCACGAACACACACACAAACACTCACGACTCTCAACACAAGCACACAGATATACTGAGACACACCCACCCACTCTCTCACAGAGAATACCCACCCAAGAACTTACAACAGCCCAAAAACACAGAAAGCGCTCCCATGGTCAACCGAGGAGCACCCCAGGAGCGAACACATACATACAAATGAGAACAAGTGCGTGTGAGATCGCATTAACAACCTTTTCTTTCTTTCTTCTTTCTTTTTTTTTTTAAATCTCCCCTATCCCAGATTTAACTCAAAGGTCAAGGTCTACGCTGAAATATACGGATCCTCAACCATCTCAAGTATCCATGAATATACACACACACACAAATCGAACTACAAAGATGCAAATAACAACAAGCCAAAGAACATGACATCTCTGATAGTCTAATGACGTAATAACAAATAAACCATGACGGTAGCCGCAAGTCTGTTAGTCCAATATTCAAAAAGAAAAAATGAAAATAACACCTCAGATCAAACGTACAGCCTCTAGTACTGCCGCGAGGCCAGTAACATGAAAATAACTAAACTCCCATGGGAATCCAGTAATCGAATTACTTAGAAATAGAGACAACAAACTTCTTCGCCTCGTCAACAGAAGTGAAGATCTGCTGTTTGTCCCCATAGGATACGCGGAGGCGTGCCGGACAGAGAAGGGTGTATTTTACATCACCCAGATCACCCAGCTGCCTCCGTACATCTCCAAATGCTGCCCGAGCCCTGGCGATTTTCTGAGTATAATCTGGTACACATAGAACTTCATGTTGGATGCAGTGATTTGGTGCAGTTCTCTGGCTCTCTGCAAAATGTGGGCATTTTCGCTATAATAGCGTGCGGAGAGAGCCATCGCTCTTGGGAGACGGAGCCTGTGAACGGTGGGCTCTGTCTATCAAGGGAAGTTGTTCAAGTTCAAACGCGTCTTTGAGCAGTTGAGCGACAGATGAACTGGTTGCAGAAAAAGACTCGGGAACAACGATTATCCGGATGTTTTGCCTGCGAGACCTGGATTCCAAATCCTCACATTTCGCGTCCAATCTGGCAACCTCCACCGTCAGGCAGTTCACCTTGGCTTGTAAACCCACAACGTCGTCCGAACATGATGAGAGAGACTGCTCTGCTTCATAAAAATTCTTCTTTAGGTCAGAAAACTCAGATCTCAGTGCTGCATTATCACGAGACAATTCAGTTTTCAACGCCTGAAACTCCAACATTACGCTGGATCTGAACTCCTCCATTGCCGCCTGCAATTCCTCCTTCACCGCCAGAATCAGTTCAGATTTCAGCGTCGCAATATCCTGAACAAGCAGAGCAGCGCTACCTTCAGGTGAGGCTGCTGCCTCACAAGGCGGCGTGGACGCAGACTGGATTACAGGCCTGAGAAGGCTCTGCGAGGGCCCTGGTGTTTTGCTAGCTTTAGGAGGCATCGTGACGACCAAAAACAAGTCCAAAAACAGAGACCAAGCACCAACAATGAATATCCGGCAAAAAATGATGGTAAATGTGCCTTTAAGTAATAAAAAAGATGAATTCGCCCCAGAGGGAACTCACGTCCATTCCATGTGGCGTCAGAACCGGAAGTCAACTCTCGCTAACTTTAAGGAGGCACAGAATTTAAGGTGGAATTTAAGGTGGTGTTTAAATTAGCACTAAAATTAAGATTTCAGTTAACAGTGCAATAAAATTAAAATTAAGGTGGAACTTTAATTAATATAGCAATAAACCTAATGTGGCAGTGAATTTAAAATGGAACTCTTTTTAACGTGGCACTAAATTTAAGGTGGCACAGAATTTAACATGGAACTTAAATTAACTTAGCACTAAATGTAAGGTGGCAGAGATTTTAAGGTGGAACTGCAATTAACATAGCACTAAATTTAAGGTGGCACAGAATTTAAGATAGAACTTAATTTAAGGTAGCCCTACAATTAACATGGCACAAAATTTAAGGTAGAATTTCATTCACAGTAGCACCTAGCAACGAATTACCATCCATCATGGATACTGCAGCTTCTGCTTTACAACACTGTCAACATTTTAACATTGTAACAAAATGAACTGGCTGTTTCAAGCCAACTTAAAATTTGTTCACAAACTTTCCTTTTCTAGTTCTTTTTTCTGCTTTTCTTGTATATTTGCTTTTATTATTTAATCTTTTTTCTATTGTAAAGCACTTTAAACTGCTTTCTGTATGAAAAGTGCTTTATAATAAAATGTATTTTTATTGATTATTAAGGCAACATTTCTATTTGTGTATGCTGCCATCTGTGTTTACTGCTATGAAGTGCACAGCAATGGTATTTTCAACCCCCATATGTGAGCACAGGATCAGAAAATAAATATCCTGAGTTATTGTTAACAATTTGAATGATTTAATCTCAAATGTTCTTGAGTAAAGTACAAAAGTACAACAGAGTATAATCTCTCTCTCTCTCTCTCTCTCTCTCTCTCTCTCTCTCTCTCTCTCTCTCTCTCTCTCTCCCTCTTTCTCTGTCTCTCTCACTCTCACTCTGTCTCTCTCTCTCTCTCTCTCTCTCTCTCTCTCTCTCTCTCTCTCTCTCTTTCTCTGTCTCTCTCACTCTGTCTCTCTCTCTGTCTCTGTGTCTCTCTCTCTCCCTCTCTCTACACTCCCTCCCTACACTCTCTCTCTCTCTGTCACTTTCTCTCTCTCTACTCTCTCTCGAGTCATCATGATGATGAATTGATTTGATACAGTACAATCTAAAAATGTGCTCATGTGCACTGTGAAAATGGAGGTCACATCTTCTGTTTATACGTCAAAATGCCTGTGAAAACACGCTTGGTGAGTTCATTCTGAGAACTTCTGAAATCTTTAAAAACAGCCTCCACTGTGCTGTCCAACTAACAAACACACGGTGTCACTCATTACACTTCTGAAACACGTAGAGTATTGAGTATTGGGTATTGGGTATTGGGTATTGAGTATTGGGTATTGGGTATTGAGTATTGGGTATTGAGTACTGAGTATTGGGTATTGAGTATTAAGTTTTGAGTATTGGGTATTGGGTACTGAGTATTGAGTATTGGGTATTAAGTTTTGATTATTGGGTATTGAGTATTAGGTATTGGGTATTGAGTATTGGGTATTGGGTATTGAGTATTGGGTATTGGGTATTGAGTATTGGGTATTGAGTATTGAGTATTGGGTATTGAGTATTGGGTATTAAGTTTTGAGTATTGAGTATTGGGTATTGAGTATTGGGTATTGAGTACTGAGTATTAAGTATTGGGTATTGAGTATTGAGTACTGGGTACTGAGTATTGGGTATTGGGTACTGGGTATTGGGTACTGAGTATTGGGTATTGAGTATTGGGTAATGAGTATTGGTATTGGGTATTGAGTATTGAGTATTGGGTATTAAGTATTGGGTATTGAGTATTGGGTATTGAGTATTGGGTATAGGTATTGAGTATGAAGAGACCAATAACAGAAACTCTGCTACTGTGGCCAATGTTAACAGAGCCCTACTGAAAGACATGAGCAGATATATACGGGGGAAGCTGATTATCTGCTGGACGGCGCTGGATTCCTGATTCTGAACTCTACTCCATCTACACCACAAGCAGCGTGAGGACGTTTTCACAGGCTCAGGAGCAAAGCAGTCCAGCTGCAGCAAACAGGTATTTGTTTATCTTTCTGATTCTCTGTGTGTCTGAACTCAGTTCAGGTGAATGTTAGAGTAAATATACCTATAAATTGTAAATGGACACCTGCACATGCGCCAGACAACAGAGTTCATTTTCACTTTTATTACTTGTAGTTACTCGTAGTCCAGTGTGAAAACTCAGACTATGTTTGGCTTAAGACGTGTCCTTCTGTCTCTACTATGACCCAGACTGTGAAGGAAACAGAAAAGATGGGAGCAAAGGCCACAGATGGACACGCCAAAAATGACCTGCTGGATGCAGCACATGGATCTGATCAGGAACAGCTTCAGAGCACAGCACTGGAAGATCTGCTTGGGGACTGTTGTAGTGAACTAACAGCAGTTTTAAACATGTTCTCAGTATTTTTTTAACTGAAAGCACTAAAGACTTTTTGTTTAAAAATAAATACAAAACGCTGCATTATTTTTCATTGTTTACCTTTCAGAAAAAGTCTTTCAGAATTTCTCTCGCTCGAGCAATGAGCTGCTGGAAGGACAGTCTGTTCACAAATGATACACCTGACCATTTTCCCAGATGGTTTTGAGAAATTCCTCATGATGTTTTTTAAATAACAGAGTTTAAAGGCTTTAAAATTCCAGAGACCTCAGTCTATTCTCCAAACTTCAAACTATTTCAATCACATTTTCCTACCAGCCCAAATTCAAGACATTTTTACCTTGGAAAGAACAGGGAGGTTTTTTTATTAAAGGCTTGTATAAAGAGTCCTTTGCATCATTTGAGCAGCTGAAGTCAAATTATAATTCCCAAATTATTTAATTATTTTCAGGCTTTGTGAAACCCTGGGTTTACAAATCTTGAAGAGCTCCCCATCGAGCCCCAGCTTTATCAACTCTTACAGCAGCCTCTTGATTTAAAACAGCTGATTTCACGTTCTGTCTCCCTGTTCTCTAAGCACTCTACACTTCCTCAGGTAAAAAAACAGCATGGAGTACAGACATCAATACAAAACCCAAGAGGAGTGGGAGGCATACACAACGTTCATGTTACATCAGTGCAAGGCTTCAATTAATTCAATTAAACAGTTTCACAGACTTCAGTATTCAAAAACAGACTGAATAAAATCTGCCTGCTCATTATGCAGAAAGCAGTGGTGATCAGAGCACAAAGAAAACCCATTAAACTAGCTGACAACATGATTTACGTACATTCTGTGCTTTGAGGGACCCTAACTCTAACCCTAACCCTTAGAAATCAAAATACAATGAGGCAAAAGCACAAAAGGCAAGCGATGACCCCTATGATTTAACTGTAGGGGCCTTTCATATTAGAGTAGGTTGACCAGGTCATCAGAAAACACATGATTCGTCTTCCAGTCCGAGGAACTGTGTGTGGAACTAACATGTTCTCCCGACTGAACCTGCAGCCTAAAAGGTCTGAATTAGGGGTCGACCAATCCTGGAAGCCAAGATTCAGCATTTCTCTCCTTTTGGAATCAGTATCTGAACTCGACTCCTTGCTGATCAAAGCACTTTTTGACTCATGGAGAAAAACCACCCAGCACCTCTGTAGTCTGACTCTATGTCCTGCCCACGGCGCTGTGGACTGGTTAATCTGTGGACCCTGTGTCCAGTAAATCCAATCAAACACTGGTTTTGTGAGAGATGAGGGAACAATGAAGCGCTCTTTCCTCTTCCACACACATTATTTTTAATTTTATTATATTGCTTATATTTAATTTTTTATACTGTTCTTTTCTTTTTTTTTTTATTCTTTATTTTGAGAGACAATCACTTTTCCACTTTTAGCCACCTTCCAGGTCAATTTTGTCTCTTAATAGCTTTTTTTTTTTTTTTCATTTTTAACACAGTCAACTACAATGAAGGGAAAAAAAAAAAAAACCTTTCAACTATGTACATTCAGTCAGAGAGCAATATACAGTCCGTGTTGGAAGTGGGGAAGTACATAGATACATAAACAAATATCAGAAGTAGATACCTTAACATGAAATTATATGGTGACTTTCAAAATATATTTATCAATTTGGTACAACAACACAATATCATAAACAGTAATTCTTACTCATTGGATACTTCCATGAAATGTGGTCGTAAAGGTTTTATATAAGTAACCCACTTCGACCAAGACTTAACAAATTTATTCATTTGCAAACGGAGTGAGAAATTAATTTTTTCCATAATATATATTTCATTCACTAGATCTAACCAATTGTCTATTATAGGAGGCTCCGGAGTACCCCAGCACCTTGTTATACTTTTTTTACAAGCAGATATCAAAACCCCAAATAAATATTTATCTGACCCTTCCCATTTCCAATTCCCCAGGTACAAAACTTCAAATTGACAGGGTATTTCGGTACGGAATATTTCCATCAATGCTTTATGAACCTTCAACCAGTAACTTTGTATCACTGGACACTTCCAGAATATATGCCAATGATTGGCTGTTTGATTCCCGCACAGCCTCCAACATTCTGCTACATTCCCTGTAAAGTGTACCTTTTGTTGTGGAGTAATAAAGAAACGAATCAGGCACTTCCATCCAAACTCCCGCCATGCATATGAATTGATATATTTCCACTGAAAATCACAGACCACTCCTCATCTGAGATAACAAGATTACCCTCTTTTTCCCGTTACAATCTAGAAATTATGCCTTTACTTGGTTCTGTTAAGTATGCTTCAGCAATTACTTGTATTATTGGTTTATTCATGTATACATTTTTCTGTTTAATTTTGTGGTCAAAGTAATGGCGTATCTGAAGATATGTAAAAAAATCTTGTTTTTCCAGTCCATACTTTTCTCTCAAGGTCTGGAAATCTTGCAGTTGACCTTTTTCTGTTAATGAATAGAATGTTGTTACTCCTTTAGCTATCCAGGTTTTAAATCTATCATGGATCTCGTTAGGCTTAAAATCTCTATCATACGCACACCATCTAAATATTCTCAATTTTTCATTAAATTTGTATTCCTCCTTAACCTTAGTCCAAATTTTTAATTCTGCCTTCATCCATGGATTTTGAATTTTGTCCACATATCTTCTCCAGTCATTTTCTCTTAATACAGCATATACTGGGGGATCTTTCATCAATGACAATCCGATATCTTTCCATCTAGCATGAAAATCTGGATTACACAAACTAATCAAGAATTTTATTTGGGCTGTGTAAAAGTAATCTATAAGATTGGGGAGAGCCATTTCCCCTTTCCCCTTTAAGAGTTGTAGTGTTTTGAATCTAATCCTGGGTCTCTTCCCCTGCCATATAAATCTAGATATAATTTTATTCCATTCTGAAAATTGTTTTGAATTAATTTCTACTGGAAAAGCCTGGAACAAAAAGAGGAATCTTGGAAGAATATTCATTTTTACGGAATCTACTCTATGACTAAGGTTTAAAAAGGAGATTGAATTCCATCTCTGTATATCTGCTTTAACTTTTGTTAAAAGGGGTCCATAATTAATCTCTGCCAGTCTCAAAATGTCTCTTGGTAAATTTACTCCAAGATATTTTAATGAATTCTGGCTCCAATTCAAATTAAAGCTATCTAATATTATCCTTTGGGGTGTATAATTATAAGCCAGTATTTGGGTCTTTTGTACATTTAGTTTATATATAGAATATCTCCCAAAACAATCCAAAAGTTCCATAAGTTTAGGAAAAGAGTTTGAGGGTTCTTCCAAATACATCAAAACATCATCTGCATAGAGTGCAATCTTACAGTGCCCTCCATAATTATTGGCACCCCTGGTTAAGATGTGTTCTTTAGCTTCTAATAAATTGAGGGTTTTTTTAAATAATATAGGACCACGATGGAAAAAAGAGCAAAATCCAACCTTTATCTCAAGTGCATTTATTCAGTAGGAAAAAAATCCCACATTAAGAAATAATTGTTTAACATCAAATAATGTGTGCCACAATTATTAGCACCCCTGATGTTAATACTTTGTACAACCCCCCTTTGCCAACAAAACAGCACCTAAACTTCTCCTATAATGTTTCACAAGATGGGAGAACACAGAAAGAGGTATCTTCGACCATTCCTCTTTGCACAATCTCTCTAAATCATCCAGCGACCTGGGTCCTCTCCTCTGCACTCTCCTCTTCAGCTCACCCCACAGGTTTTCAATGGGGTTAAGGTCTGGGGACTGAGATGGCCATGGGAGGAGCTTGATTCTGTGTGTGGTCAACCATTTCTGTGTAGATCTTGCCATATGTTTAGGGTCATTATCTTGCTGAAAGACCCAGTGACGACCCATCTTCAGCTTTCGGGCAGAAGCCACCAGATTTTGTTTTAAAATGTCCTGGTATTTCAAAGCATTCATGATGCCATGCACCCTAACAAGGTTCCCTGGGCCTTTGGAAGAAAAGCAGGCCCACAGCATCACTGATCCTCCCCCGTATTTCACAGTGGGCATGAGGTGCTTTTCTGCATACTCAGCTCTTGTGTTACGCCAGACCCACTTACAGCATTTGTTGCCAAAAAGCTCTATCTTTGTTTCATCTGACCAAAGCACATGGTCCCAGTTGAAGTCCCAGTACTGCTTAGCAAACTCCAAACGTTTACGTTTATAATTGTGAGTGAGAAAAGGTTTTTTCCGTGCATGCCTCCCAAACAGCTTGTTGGCGTGTAGATAGCGTCTGATGGTTGTTTTGGAGACTTCGTGACCCCAAGATGCTACCATTTGTTGCAGTTCCGTAACAGTGAGCTTTGGAGAACTTTTTATTTCTCTTATCATCCTCCTCACTGTGCGTGGTGGCAAAATAAACTTGCGTCCTCGTCCAGACTTGTTTACCACTGTTCCAGTTGTTTTAAACTTCTTAATAATTCCTCTGACAGTAGATACGGACAGGTGTAGGTGAGTGGCTATTTTCTTGTAGTCATTGCCTGACCTGTGAAGGTCCACACACATCTGCCTTACTTGAATGCTATGTTCCTTTGTCTTTCCCATGTTGAAGAGAAATGGCCTCTGTGTCACGTCATAATTATACCCCAGGGAAACAGGAAGTTGTGAATTGCTAATTAAATGTTCCTACATACTTTGATTAACTTCGTAAACTACTGTAGAAGTGACAGAAATTCTTTAATTACATTTATTTCCTAAGAATTGTTAGGGGTGCCAATATTTGTTGAACAGGTGATTTTATGAAGAAAAATTATTTCTTAGTCAGGGATTTTATTTTCCCCCTAAAACTCTACTTGAGTTAAAGGTTACATTTTTCTACAATTTTCAGTGTGACAGTATGTTTCCACAATAAAAACTGAATTTATTTTAAGGCTTTTGACACATCTTAACCAGGGGTGCCAATAATTATGGAGGGCACTGTATGTTGCTCCCCATGTATGGAGATGCCTTTAATCTGATCTGTTTGACGTATCCATCGAGCAAGTGGTTCTATATAGAGGGAAAAAAGCAGGGGTGAAATTGAACACCCTTGTCTTGTACCACGTTTTAATATGATCGTGTCTGAGAGATGTCCGTTTACCTTTATTCGTGCTTTTGGATTATCATATAAGGTCTGAATTCCTTTAATGAATTGGTCATGAAACCCAAATCGTTTAAGGACTCTATATAGAAAGGTTCAACTTACAGAGTCAAAAGCCTTTTCAGCGTCCAAACTCACTAAGCAAGCTTCCAAATTACATTGTTCAATATGGCTTAATATGTGTAGTGTGCGTCTAATATTATCATGAGTTTGTCTTTGTGGGATAAATCCTGTTTGGTCGTTGTGTAAGAGCTGAGGAAGGAACCTTTCTACTCTTTTGGCAAGAATAGCTGTGTACAGCTTATAATCTACATTAAGAACGGAAATGGGTCTATATGATGCACAATCTGTTTTATCCTTTCCTTCCTTGGGAATGACAGAAATTATAGCCTCCCTCCATGAAGGTGGTATCTTCCCTTCCAAAAGAGCTGTATTACATGCTTGAAGAAGACCCTGTATTAATTCTGATCTAAACGTCCTGTACCATTCCGAAGGAAAACCATCTGTTCCCGGAGACTTATTTGCCTTTAGTCTAGAAATGGCCTTGTTCAATTCTTCTTCTGTTATTTCCGCCATCAATTCTTTGTTTTGCTCTTCTGAAAGGGCAGGCAAATGAAGAGATCCCAAAAAACTATCAATTTGTTGATCATCCTCTAGGTGTGGCTGAGAGTATAAATGTTCATAGTATTTTTTAAAAGCTTCTTGTATTCCATCCCTATCATATAATAAAATTTTAGAGTCTTTATCTCTGATGTTGTAAATCAGATTTTCTGTTTGCTGTTTTTTTAATCTTCTTGCCAGTAGTTTGGTGGCTCTTGACCCTGACTCATAATATTTTTGTTTTGTGAATAACATCTTTTTTTCAATTTCTTGTGTATATATTAGATCTATTTCATTCCTAATCGCCTTTATCTTTGAAATGAGATTTGGGTTTTGTTTGATTTTGTGTTCAAATTTGAGCTCTATTAATTCTTTATTTAAATCCAACAATCTTGATTGTCTTATTTTCTTTTGAAAAGCGCAATGGGCTATTATTTTCCCCCGCATAACTGCTTTCAATGTGCCCCACACTATCTCTGAGCCCACTTCCCCACTGTCATTATGTCGCATAAATATTTTTATTTCTTCAGCCATTTGTGTTTTAAATTGCAGGCTGTTCAGAATATTCAAATTAAGCCTCCATAATGTATTTACAGGGGCTCTATTCATTTGAATAACTAATGAAACAGGTGCATGGTCAGACAGATCAATCATTCCTATATCAATACGGCGTATTCTATGTCGGTCCCTTTTAAATATGAAAAAATAACCAATTCTTGAGTAAGCATTATGGGGTGAAGAATAATATGTTTAGTCGCGTCTTGTTGGATTAAAATCTCTCCAAAGATCTATTATGCCCAACTCTATCATTAGTAATATACCTTCCGCTTTTACCATCAAATCAAACATTTTTCTATAGAATGCCAAGTCACTACCAGGTGGAGCATAAACATTCACTACTGTTATTAAAGTGCCCTCTACCTTTCCTGAAACCAAAATATATCTTCTCTCCTTATCTTTTGTTTCGGATATTTGTTCAAATGGTATTTTATTGGAGACTAATATTGCAACCCCCCTCCTGCGGCCTGATTCATAAGATGAATAATACATTTTTGAAAAACCCATTCTTTTAAGTTTCTCATGTTCAGAGGAGCCAAGATGTGTTTCCTGCAAGAGAACAATATGTGCCTTTTCTTTCTTAATTTTTAATAGAATCTTACTTCTCTGGGTGTAATATCCCGTTTACATTAAATGAAATTACTTTAAGGTCTTGGTCGTTCATGGTTCGTACAATAATTACCACACTTTCTCAAAATTTCCTCACTTCTCTGATTCAAACTTGAACTCCTACATGTCCCTGACTGTTATGAAAGTCGCGAACACACACAAAAATCATGTGAACAATAACATAGTAACAATATTACATTCTAACTGAACATTAGCTTCCAATACTGAGGCTCGTTTTAAATGAGCCCTTTGGGGGCTTGGGAAGTCAGAATGCCCATAAGGGGATGACCCACTCTTTAATCCGAGTAGGGCCCTTGAACAGAATCCCATGGCAACTACCAAGACAACAGTTCGTTAAGTCTTTTGATCACCTCCCGACTTGTGTAACTCAAAAACTCATAACTCCGAGAAAGTAGGAATTGAGCTACTGCAAGTAAAATCTTAAATGACCGATAATAGCCGAAGATACGGGCAACTTATCTACTCCCGGTGACTGAATCGAGACGTCTGTTCATATTTCAATCCTCCAAAGACGCTCTACGCCTGAAGTCCTGCAACTTTTCCCTGTAGGATAGTGGGACAGTCTTCTCTGCCTGTGTGGGTGCTTTAGCCACAACCTGGCCCCGGTGATCTGAGCGTCGCGTGACCACTTGCCATTCCGCCAAAAGTTGCACCTCTTCTTTGATCGAATCGGTGAAGGGCTTCACCACTGACACTGGAAATCCCCGCGCAGCCATGTCTCTTGTTGCCTCCGCTGCACTCTGATACAGCCTGGCACCCTCCTCGTAAAAGACCCGTAGCCTCGCTGGGTAAGGGGTCTGAAACTTGATTTTCTTTTCTTTCAGTACCTTTTTCACTTTGCTATACTCACTGCGTTTTTTAAGGACAGCAGGAGGATAGTCATGATCCACATAAAAGCGGACATTGTTGCAGAAAACCTCTTTGTTCTGCCAGGCTATGCGGAGCACCTCTTCCTTCGTTCTGTGGCTTGAAAATTGCGTGATGATAGACCGCAGTCTCCCCTGCGAGCCGGGTGGTTTTGGGACCAGTGCTCTGTGTGCTCTCTCAATTCTGAGCTGTTCACCGTGTGGAAAATCGAACGCCATCTTCAGTAAATTCTCCAGAAAGCCAATCATATCCTTTCCCTCGGCTTCTTTGGGGATGCCATAGATGCGAAGATTGTCTCTACGTGAGCGCCCTTCTTGGTCGGCTAGCTTAGCCTCCATGTCTGTTTGGTGCCGGAGAAGGCGCTGAATCAGAGTTGCCGCTGCTTGGAGTCTCGTCTCAGCCTCACCGATTCACTCTTCTGCTTCTTCTAATCTTGTGTTAGTTCTGCTCAGTTCTTGCTTTATGTCAGCAAGCTGTTGCTTATTATCACGTCTAAAGTCCTTGAGCTCGTTTAGTATTCTTAGCAAGCTAACCTCTGGTTCGGCTTCGCCATGGTCTTGCCTAGGAGAGATGCTTCGACCTTACTGCTCAGTTGCCTCTTCGGCACCCTCGGTCGTTGACATGACGGTCCTATGCCTCGTTACAACCCCCTTTTGCATAATTTTGGAAATACACTTAAACATATATATTCATTGTTGTTTTAGGGGTTGTTTTACCAAAATGTCGGGGGGAAGACCAATTAAGCTGCCATGTCGGACCACGATGGAAACAGAAGCCTTATACTGTTCTAATATTAATTTAAAACAACTTGTAAGTGTAAGAGTTTTATTTTTAAAAAAATATTACACTACAAACTTCAAATTTAAGGTAAACGAAAATCAGCCCCAAATATCGGTTATCAGTGTCCTTCATTAGTAGTGATCGGTATCGCTGTATAGAAAAGAAAAAAAACTCCAACTGACTGACCCCTAATCTGAATTCTTTATCTTTCCCATCAAAACATTTCAGTACGAAACTGTGTACATATCCAGGGCCTGCTGAAAAAAGACTATATCTCTCCAGGCCACTTCAACTCTGCATTGAACCAAGGGATAATCAAATAAAGCTGAAACGGCCAAAAATAGAACCTAAATTCTGGTAATGCGAGGCCGCCATCAGTGGACTCTAAGCTTTTAAGTCTAATCCTTTGTCTTTTCATCCCAAATAAAAGCTGAAACTATAGACTTTTTAAACAGGTCATTATGGGGAGACTGTGGGATCAAGGAGAACATAAAGGGGCAGCTCATTCATTTTGACCCCTGACATTCTGCCCTGAAGGAAGAGCTGTAAAGCACCCCATCTCCGTAAATCCTGTCCAATCCTGTCCTGAAAACACTTGATTCTGAGATCAGTGAGATGTTCTCCTCTTTCAACATCGCTTTCCTTTTCTGTACTGTCGACTGGCTAAAGTCAGGAAAGAACTGGAGCACACCTGAACTGTCCTCATCTGAATGACGAGGAGCGACAGCCCTAACCCCTTTTCAGAATTGCTTGCCTGTCGTTGTAAAGAAGAAACTTGAAGATTAAGGTACAAGGCCTGGTTCTGGATGGACAGTCACCACCACAGATCTGGGGTGCTGTTTCGATCTCAATAGTCTTACCTTGTAAGGAGGGGATCTATTTTAGTAGGTTAACCTGAAGAAACTAAGTTGCATCATCTCCTTCACACCCCGTCACAGACCCACCAGCCTCAGGTTGCTCTGCCTGGACTTATGCTCAGTACCTTGTCTAGTCTTATTCATCTCTCTCACTACATTTTGCACATGATAAAATCTCTTTCGAGAATGCTGAGCCATTGGAAACTGTCTGAATTTCTTCAAGGACATTGGAAGCCAAGCTAGTCTTGATCTTCATTAGCTGTTTCTGCAGTGATCTCAGCTATGGCGTCACATAGCTGCCCATCGTCATTAAGCTTCATTTTGACTGAAGAATCTGGTTAGTCTTCCTTCATAGCCGTCACTGAAGACACTTGGAGCAGTGAGAAACAAGACACTCTACAGAAAACACGGAAGGACGGATTAAACTTGTTCAGAACACTTGGACACAGGGAGCCATCACTTTAGGGAGCCTTCACAGCATCAGAGCATCACAGCATCACAGCACACCCCTCTAATCTTAATTATAATGACCAGTTTAATCTTCCTGGGTTCACTAAGACTTTTTTAGGCTACATGGTGCCCACCTAAGCAAGACTGGAGTTAAAGCACTAAAGGACAACTTTCTGTTTGCTCTTCACCATCCATCAACCTCCCCCACCTGCCCCTAACCATGACCATCAAACACCTCACCACAAGAGGAGACACAGAATACAGGTGGCACAGAGAAACACAGTCCCCACCACTGGAGAACACTACTCAGAGCTTCTGATACTGAAGGAGCTATAATGACCAGCATGACCTGCTAAGGACACTGCAATCACGACCAGAGTCACCACAGTCACCCCTCCAATCCACCACACTCTCTCCATCATCACTCCCCCCACATATGGATTTAACAAAGAAAACTGGAGGAACTGGTGCATGCTGGGACTATATTTTCACTCTCCGTCTCAACTAGTCCACAGGTTTTGCCCAAAAAGTGCAGGGCCCTAAATTTCACAGCTCAACTAAACACTGTGACATTGAAAAATGGGGTACAAATGTATTTATAACCTAAATATCTGGTTTAACTGTGAATTAAAATAGGACAGTTAAGCTCATGGTTTTCTTGCCTTAGCATTAAAGTTTAAACAACAAATCTTTTCCTCACAGTTTATTTACATGTAATGTGCTCTGCTATGTGCAGGTGGGGTTAAAGTGATTCCTGTATTTAAAATAAGCAAAACATTACCGTTTTCCTTCATTGTCACAAATTAAAGTTTTTTAAAACTTTAAAACTCCTTAAAACTTTGTAACAATATTAGGATTTAATTATATTTACATTTTCCCTCAAGTGGGTGACACTTTTAAGGTCCCAGGTTCCAAAAAGCATCTTAGTATTAAGAACTTCTTAACTTAGAGAGTCGAGTGAGACGGACCGTTTAAGAATCATCTTTGTGCTACGATGCATTTGGGAAACCAGCCAACAGCTGTTACCAAAGCGCTCCTGCAATGGTCAATCAACCCAGCATGGAAGAGGAGCAGAAGAAGTGAACAGCCTTCAATGTTAAGACTTCTTGGAAGTTTGGCTCTGGTTTCTTTTCATACCACGAGATACATTCATCAGGCATACTGCTGTGTTTGATCCACTCGTACCAGCACAACACACACTAATACACCACGCATCAGTGTTACTGCAGTGCTGAGAATAGTACCACCCAAATAGTTCCTGCTCTGTGAGGGTCCATGGGGGACCTGACCACTGAAGAACAGAGTATCAGAGAAACAGATGGACTACAGTCTGTAACTGTAGAACTACAGAGTGCAGCTATACAGTAAGTGGAGCTGATAAAGTGGACAATGAAAAATTCAATTTATTTAATTTTAAATAGATGATGATGACTGTCTGTTGGGGTGTGTGTGAGAGAGAGAGAGAGAGAGAGAAACAGAGTGAGAGAGAGACAGTGATAGTGACTGAGTGTGTAGAGAGAGAGAGAGAGAGAGTGTGTCTGAGTGTGTAGAGAGAGAGAGAGAGAGAGTGTCTGAGTGTGTAGAGAGAGAGAGAGTGTCTGAGTGTGTAGAGAGAAAGAGAGAATGATAGTGTCTGAGTGTGTAGAGAGAGAGAGAGAGTGTCTGAGTGTGTAGAGAGAGAGAGAGAGTGTCTGAGTGTGTAGAGAGAGAGAGAGAGTGTCTGAGTGTGTGTAGAGAGAGAGTGTCTGAGTGTGTAGAGAGAGAGAGAGTGTCTGAGTGTGTAGAGAGAAAGAGAGAATGATAGTGTCTGAGTGTGTAGAGAGAGAGAGAGAGTGTCTGAGTGTGTAGAGAGAGAGAGAGAGTGTCTGAGTGTGTAGAGAGAGAGAGAGAGTGTCTGAGTGTGTAGAGAGAGAGAGAGAGTGTCTGAGTGTGTGTAGAGAGAGAGTGTCTGAGTGTGTAGAGAGAGAGAGAGTGTCTGAGTGTGTAGAGAGAGAGAGAGTGTCTGAGTGTGTAGAGAGAGAGAATGATAGTGTCTGAGTGTGTAGAGAGAGAGAGAGAGAATGATAGTGTCTGGGTGTGTAGAGAGAGAGAGAGAGTGTCTGAGTGTGTAGAGAGAGAATGTGTCTGAGTGTGTAGAGAGAGAGAGAGAGAGAGTGTCTGAGTGTGTAGAGAGAGAGAGAGAGAGAGAGAGAGAGAGAGTGTCTGAGTGTGTAGAGAGAGAGAGAGAGAGTGTCTGAGTGTGTAGAGAGAGAGAGAGAGTGTCTGAGTGTGTAGAGAGAGAGAGAGAGAGAGTGTCTGAGTGTGTAGAGAGAGAGTGTCTGAGTGTGTAGAGAGAGAGAGAGAGAGAGAGTGTCTGAGTGTGTAGAGAGAGAGAGAGAGAGAGAGAGAGAGAGAGTGTCTGAGTGTGTAGAGAGAGAGAGAGAGAGAGAGAGTGTGTCTGAGTGTGTAGAGAGAGAGAGAGAGAGAGCGAGAGTGTCTGAGTGTGTAGAGAGAGAGAGAGAGAGAGAGAGAGAGAGAGTGTCTGAGTGTGTAGAGAGAGAGAGAGAGAGTGTCTGAGTGTGTAGAGAGAGAGAGAGAGAGAGTGATAGTGTCTGAGTGTGTAGAGAGAGAGTGATAGTGTCTGAGTGTGTAGAGAGTGATCTTACCTAAGTGTCTCCAGTTTACAGTTTGGACTCCTCAGTCCCTCACAGATCTTCTTCACTCCTGAATCCTGCAGTTTATTATAACTCAGGTCCAGTTCTGTTAGTTTTGAGTTCTGTGAGCTGAGAGCTGAGGCCAGGACAGCACAACTTTTCTCTGTGAGACCTTCACCACGCAGTCTGGAAGAGAAATGATGATAGATCAGAACACTTCAATCTCTCCCCTGCACACAAACATTAAACACTAATCTTTATAAACATGTTCTCTTAAAACACAGCAGGTTAAAATACCAACTACTGCACAAATGAACAAAACAGCATTAAGGCAACAAATGGAACTGCAGTCCTTATATGTACAGTTGTGGAACAAGCAAGATCATGTGACCTACTGACAACATGACCAAAGTGATGATGTCTAAATGAGTACGGTTATCATTATCCTCACTTTTTAATGTCATTTTTGTTTATTTGTTGCATTAATTAGTTTAGAATTTATTTATTTGTGTTTATTTTTTAAGCAGAAAGGCACAAAGGGAACACTTCACTGTCACAGAGAAACAGCTTATTATTCAGTTTATCACAGTTCACTGAAGCGGTGAGGTTCTGCCATCAGGGCATAAACATTTGGACATCTGGATTTGGAGCTCCACTGAACGTGGAAAGACGTTCAAATCAACTTCTAAAACATTCAGTCTGTATCTATAAACAAGATGAAAATGATTAAAAATTAGAGTTCTAATTGAGGATGCATCAATACCAATACTGGAATCGGGTATTGGGTTGATAGCATGATCATTTACACTGACTCAAAAAATTCACAGATACAAGATTCCAGTACCTGCTGAGACCATGTGACGTAAGCAGAGTGTACACTGACACTAATAAACAAATGACTTAAGCTGGCAGTGAAAGAGAGTCTGCTCTCAGAGAGTCATTCCCAATATTTATCTGTAAAGACACCATGTAGCACGATATTAATGTACAATATGCCAAGTAAGTTTCTGTTTTAAATTAGCAGTAAAATATATACAGTACAGCATTACAAACAGTGCAGTATTGATCACGTTATCACAGATCTGTGTAGTATTTTCAAGCTGAGAATTGTCAGTGAGTAAGAGAGAATACAGAACTCAGTGCTTTTACACTATCAAAAAGAGCGCAGCACCAGCATCTCAGTCTGAGAATTTGGAGAATGCCATGTTAACTCATTAAAAATCTGCTGCTCTGAATAACAACCGGAGAGATGAGAAAAGCCTGTCAGCATGTACAGATGATTGTTACTTTGCAGCAGGAGGTGGCTCACCTTAAGGCCCAGTCAAAACTATTAGATAACAAGTGTCAGGACCTAGAAGCGAGGTCAAGAAGAAACAATATCAGGATTGTGCCAGAGAGCCAGGCTAGGTGCACCATAGCCATTTTGGCATTGCTGCAGAAGGTGTTCAACCTCACAGAGGCGCCAATGCAGGACAGATCTCATCGCTCCCTGACACTGACACCAAGACAGGGCGAACAACCTCGCGCTGTTGTGGCCCGCTTACACTACTTTCGAGATTGTGCTAAAATCCTTCGTCTGGCCAGGGAAAAACAGCAGATCAAGATGGACGGGATGACCATCTCAATCTACCTGGATTACACTGCGTGAGTGGCCAGGGCTCGAGCAGGTTACAATGGGGTGAGACAACAGCTTCGTGGAGTGGAGGGGGTCCAATATGGCATCCTGTATCCAGATAATTTTCAGATTACTCATAACAACCAGATCGTCTCTACACCGGAAGAAGCCAAGTCTTACAACCCCAATTCCAGTGAAGTTGGGATGTTGTGTAAAACATAAATAAAAACAGAATACAATGATTTGCAAATCCTTTTCAATCTATATTCAGTTGAATACACTAAAAACACAAGATATTTAATGTTCTAACAGATAAACTTTATTGTTTTTTGCAAATATTCACTCATTTTGAATTTGATGCCTGCAACACGTTCCAAAGAATCAGCGGTCCAGGCTGGTGGTGGTGGTGTGATGGTGTACAGGATATTTTCTTGGCGCACTTTGGGCCCCTGAGTACCAATTAAGCATCGTTTAAATGCCATAGCTTACCTGAGTATTGTTGCTGACCATGTCCATCCCTTTATGACCACAGTGTACCTATCTTCTGATGGCTACTTCCAGCAGGATAATGCACCATGTTACAAAGCTCATACACTGGTGGACAGTAACTCAGTAAATGTAATTAGTTTCTGTACTTTAGTATTTTTGGTGTATCTGTACTCAAGTTTCTCCATTCTGGGCGACTTTTTCCTTTCATTCCACTACATTTCAGAGTCTAATATCCGACTTTTTCCTCCTACATTTTGAAAAATCTGTCGTTCCTTTTGGTTTCTGTGTGTATAAAAACGTAACATGTCAAAACGAAAGAAGCGCAAAGCCAGAGCACCAATCACGGCCCTGCGGTCACTTTGTTTAGAGCTGGTTTTGACCTGTTGGTCATACCGACCCAGTGCAGCACACGGTTCAACATCAGCGCAGCATAATATCATCAAAAGATTCAGAGAATCTCTGCAAGTAAGTGACAAGGCAGAAAACCAACACTGAATGCCTGTGACCTTCGACCCCTCAGGCGGCGCTGCATTAAAAACCGTCATCATTCTGTAACGGATATTCCCACATGGGCTCAGGAACACTTCAGAAAACCACTGTCAGTGAACTCAGTTCGTCGCTCCATCTACAAGTGCAAGTTAAAACTCTGCCATGCAAAGCGAAGCCACATATCAACACCACCCAGAAACGCCGCCGGCTTCTCTGGGCCGAGCTCATCTGAGATGGACGCAGAGTGGAAAAGTGTCCTGTGGTCTGACAAGTCCACATTTCAAACTGTTTCTGGAAATCATGGACGTCGTGTCCTCGGGCCAAAGAGGAAAAGGACTGTCCGGATTGTTCTCAGCGCAAAGTTCAAAAGCCAGCATCTCTGATGGTGGGGGGGGGGGTGTTAGTGCCCATGGCAGGGGTAACTGGCACATCTGTGAAGGCCCCATTAATGCTGAAAGGTCCATACAGGTTTTGGAGCAACATCTGCTGCCATCCAAGCAGCGTCTTTTTCAGGGATGTCCTGCTTATTTCAGCAAGACGATGCCAAGCCACATTCTGCATGTGTTACAACAGCGTGGCTTCGTAGTAAAACAGTGCGGGTACTAGACTGGCCTGCCTGCAGTCCAGACCGTCTCCCATTGAAAATGTGTGGTGCATTATGAAGCACAAAATACGACAATGGAGACCCCGGACTGCTGAGCAACTGAAGCTGTACATCAAGCAAGAATGGGAAAGAATTCCACCTACAAAGCTTCAACAATTAGTGTCCTCAGTTCCCAAAGGTTTATTGAGTGTTGTTAAAGGAAAGGTGATGTAACACAGTGGTAAACACGCCCCTGTCCCAACTTCTTTGGAACGTGTTGCAGGCATTCAGTGCTGGTTTTCTGCCTTGCCGCTTACTTGCAGAGATTTCTCCAGATTCTCTGAATCTTCTGATGATATTATGGACTGTAGATGATGAAATCCCTAAATTCCTTGCAATTGCATGTTGAGAAACGTTGTTCTTAAACTGTTGGACTATTTGCTCACACAGTTGTTCACAAAGTGGTGAACCTCGCCCGTCCTTGCTTGTGAACGACTGAGCCTTTCAGGGATGCTCCTTTTATACCCAATCATGACATTCACCTGTTTCCAATTAACCTGTTCACCTGTGGAATGTTCCAAACAAGTATTTTTTGAGCATTCCTAAACTTTCCCAGTCTTTTGTTGCCCCTGTCCCAACTTCTTTGAAGTTACCCAGCATTACCCAGTTTGCTATACAACCGTATACCTTTATAATATTTCAAGGTTATGGCTAATACTCTAGACTAAATAAGATTCATTATTTGGAACAATAAAGGGATTCAGCATCCCATAAAGCACAGTAGGGTTTTCACACATCTGAAGTCAATTAGTCCAGATATTATGTACCTCCAGGAGACTCATCTCCGGGCCAGCAATCATATTAGGCTAAAGAAAGGCTGGGTTGAGCAGATATTTCACTCTAACTATCGAGACAGGTCTAGGGGGGCAGCAATATTAATAAAGAAGGGAGTTCCATTGGTACCCATCAATGTAATTTCGGACAATAATGGATATCGATAGGAGATTAGCTGATAACTCTATACCCAAACTCTTTAAAGAACGCCTATTGCTGCAAACAGAATGAAATAATCTTTCAATCAGACAAACAGAACGACACTATTAAAAACAAAACAGCAATATTATGAACACGGTGAACGAGCAGGAAAACTATTATGCCATCAACTTAAACAAAAGGCAGCCTGCAGTGCAATCCCTGAATTTCGTCTTTCTCTCCGCATTGTTTAAGGAAATAATCACAATAAAGAAGTTGCCACTTACAATGACCCAAGCGACAATCACAGTTTTACTAAAGAAGGATTGAGATCCAATGGATTGCGGCTCATAGCGAAGTCCTAACAGTCAAAGTTCGGCCCTTTTTTCCCGTCGGACTTGCTCAGTCATTCTCACTACAGTCTACCTCTCACCTTGGGCAGATTAACAAGCAAAGCTCGTTAGGAGACTGGCGTTACCCCTGTGCTCCAAGCTGTTTTTATATGCTCCTAGCTGTAGTTGGTGTGGCAGACACTTAAGCTGTGTGTTGTTTCTGCTTGTGCTTTTTCTTGTGTGTCTGTGAAAGTCTTGTCTGTGTTTTGATGGAGTTTTGTCCAGTTCATGTTAGTTTATGTTTTCATGCCTTGCCCTGTTAACCACGCTAGCCTTGCTGTTTAACAACTGTCTGTGCTCACTCTCCATCTCTCTCTCTCTCCCTCTCTTGAGGTTCTGGACAGGGAAGATGGGCTCATACATTTTTATATCACGTAACATCCATCCATCCATTTTCCAAGCCATGTCTCCCTCAGGGTCACAGGGGGGTGCTGGAGCCTATCCCAGCAGCCATGGGGCAGAAGGCAGGACACACCCTGGACAGGTAACCAGTCCATCGCAGGGCAGACAGTCCATTGCAGGGCAGACACAGACACTCACACACCCTTGCTGTGAGGTGACAGCACTACCCACCTCGCCACCATGCCACCACATCACGCAACAGCCCAATGTATATAGACACCTCAGGTAAATGGTGGGTCCCAACCCATGTATTAATGTTTTGCATTAGGGAAGACTAGTGTTGATAAATATTTTGTTTTGTTAATAGGTGAGAATTTAAATTAAGGAGCTGGGTAGTTTTTTTTTTGTTTGTTCGTTTATTTTTTTCCTTTGGCACCATTCGTGTCCAGAATCCCATTCTTTCTGACAGCAAGTATATTCGCTGTTTTTGTAAATATTGTACATATTAAGTATAAACAGCATTTAAAATTCTAATTACTAATTTATATATATATATATATACACATACACACACACACACACACTCTCACTCACTCACTGGCCTCTTTATAAGGTACACCTTGCTAGTACAAGGTTGGAGTATAGTATAGTATAGTATAGTATAGTATATGCTGCCATCGTGTAGAGGGAGGACAACAAATTGCTGACATAGAAGCAAACAAAATTACAAGGGGGAACAGGAAGAAAAAAAGGATCAAAAAGGATGAAAAAAAATTCTAGAAATTGGGAGATAAGAAAAAAATAAAAGAAATAAAAGAAACACAAAATGTATAAAACAACAACAGAAAATAATAGAAAGAAAAGGAAAAAAGAAAAAAACAATTATTATATTTGTACCCTCAGAGAACTGAGCTTTAGCTATTTGTTATACCGGCCATATAAATTTAGTTGTGTGTGTGTGTGTGTGTGTGTGTCCGTGCGCGTGTGTGTGAGTGTGTGTGTGTGTATGTGTATGTGTGTGTGCGTGCGCGTGCGTGTGTGTGTGTGTGTGTGTGAGATCAGGAACATTCAGGTAGAGGACCCATAAGTAGGTCTAAAAGCCGTTGGAAGTTAAGGTGGCTGTTAAGTGTTGACCGTGTCTTTTCGTAGTCGTGAGCTCCGTGTTTGAGAGATCCTGGGATTTTTCCCGTTGCTGTGTGTTCTATTAGAAAGTTCTTCCATTGATTGCCGATGATCTTTTTCCTTGTTTCCAGTTTGTCAGGATGGTCTTTTTAGTGATGGTTAGCGCCACCAAAAGACTGTTTTCTTCCTTGTTTAGATGCAGTGATGATGTGTCCCCTAACAGACGGAGTGATGGGGACGGGGAGACGGGCTGTTTTAACAATGGGGTTAGTTGGTTTATAACAAGCTGCCTTGCATTTATCACTTCAAGGCTGGATCACTGTAATGTCCTGCTGTCTGGACGTCCCAGCAAAAGCCTTAACAAGCTTCAGCTGGTCCAGAACGCTGCAGCCAGAGTCTCACAAGAACCAGAAAGTTTGACCATATCAGCCCAGTTTTATCAGCCCTGCACTGGTTACCAGTTAAATTTCACACTGATTATAAAATCCTATTACTGACCTATAAAGCTCTAAACGGACTCGCCCCTTAGTACCTGAGTGGCCTTCTCTCCCACTATGAACCATCACGCCTACTTAGATCACAAGGTGCTGCTCACTACTGGTACCTAGAACTAATAAATCTCCATCAGGTGGCGGAGTTTTCTCATACAAAGCCCCCCAGCTCTGGAATAATCTTCCTGTTAATGTTCGGGAATCAGACTCAGCCTCAGTCTTTACGTCTAGGCTAAAAACTTACTTCTACAGTCAAGCCTTTGATGATTAGTCTCCTAATGGACCGCTGATTCTGTGGAACGGGTGCAGGCATCAAATTCAAAATTAGTGATTATTTGCAAAAAACAATAAAGTTTATCCGTTTGAACATTAAATATCTTGTGTTTTTAGTGTATTTAACTGAATATAGGTAGGAAAGGATTTGCATCGAATTCTGTTTTTATTTATGTTTTACACAACAACCCAACTTCACTGGAACTGGGGTTGTAGATGTTGACTGCGTAGCTTCTCGTAAGTTTCTTATTGAGGCCCAAAAAGAAGATTCTTCTGTGGATAAATATAGGCAGCCAGGTTTAGAACCGCCTACAGGTGATAAACCTGTGGCTTATTTTTATTCTAAGATATTTGCACAGGTTTTACAGCAGCTTTCAGTTAAACACCAAGTTTCCAGTGCTCATCATCCTGATAGTCAAGGAGCTTTAGAGCGATTTTAGCAGATTTTTAAGTCCATGTTGTGTAAATATTGTGCTGAGTCAGTGAATCAGTGGGATGAAACTGTTCAGGAGTCGACTTTGTTTAGCCCAGCCCAGCTTGTTTTGATCATTCTGTTCGAGGTCCACTGAGGATTTTGAAAGAGAAACGGATGTCAGAGTCACAGCCGAATCAAAACGTTCTTGATTAGGTCAGTCAGTTCAGAGAGCAGCTAAATGTACAGTAGCTAAATCAGTGCTAACTACTTCTCAGAGCATGATGAAGCAGCACTTCGATAAGAAAACGGTTCTTAGATCTTTTCAGCCTGGAGATGATGTTTTGGTTCTATTACCCCTTGTAGGTTTTCTGGTCCTTATCAGATCAAGTCTAAACTGAACGATACAGATTACGTCATTTGTACTCCTGACCGTAGCAGAAAAACGCGAGTTTGTCATTTTAATATGCTCAAGCCTTTTGTCTCTCGGGAAGAAAGTACCTCAGATGATCTGAAGCAGGTCTCCTCTGATAACTCTGAGCCTTCCTTTTGCGTCTGTTTGTGTTTTCGAGCTCTGGTGTTGATGATGATGGATTAGATGCGTGCTTGGCTCCTGTACTTTGTGCACGTTTGTCAAATTCAAGTAATTTAACTGTCTTGTAGTCATTTCTATCTGGCCTTGCTGTCAGTGAGCAACAGTAGATGTTGAATTTGATTACAGAGCTTCGAGATCTTTTTTCAGATGTTCCCAGACATGCTCATGTTATCAAACGTGACATCGATGTAGATGGTCACACTCCAATTGAACAGAATGCATTTCTAATAAACCCAGTGAAGCGTGCTGTTATGAAGTACAATATCTCCTTGATGATGGTTTGGTAATTTTAGTCCCTTGTCTTTTGTCTTTTAGTTCCTAAGCCTGATGGTACCTCACGTTTCTGTACTGATTACCGTAAAGTAAATGCAGTGACTCGTTCAGATTCTTTTCCTCTGCCTCGTATTGATGACTGTAGATAGAGTTGGATCAGCTAAATATGTCAGTAAGCTGGATCTAGTTCGGCTGACATTTCTGCTTTTTCTACTCCCGATAGCTTTCCACAATACACAGTAATGGGTACCACTTTAAAATAAGACTACCTTTATAAAGGGTTTATAAATGGTTTACAAATGCATTTATTAATGGTTATTAATTAGGTTGTAAACCCATTAAAAAGCATTAATAAGCAGTTATAACACAAATAGAAAGGGCAACAGCGGCCTGCTGTTTGCCAAATAGTGAGCCAACATCCATTTTTACTGTTAAACTTCAGATCTTGCCAGATTCTAATCTTAGTTTGTCTTTTCCCATCAGTCAGCATTTGACCTGTCAGCATCATCACATATTTGGTGATACGTTTAACTATTTAATGACTAAATTCATATTCACAAGGTCTTAGCACTATTCTGTACCTTGAGATTTTCAGCATACTGTCTGACATCTTCCTCATCGTCACAGGTATTGATATAATGCTGCCATATGCTAATGTACACCAGCTATTGTGATCACTGGGGTTGAGTGGCATCTTCTTTAGGACAGCATGGCATCTTCTTTAGGACAGCACTCCAGGTGTAACATTCTGTGGCCTGTTTAAAACATCCTGAGGTATTATTTACTCTGCTTCAAGACCATCATGTAGTTTCCAGTGTTGCAGTTGTTGATTCCCAGATTTCAGGCTTTTGTGTTGGGTTTGATGTTTCTTTGCATTTCAAATGGTCTATGACCATTTATTAATGAGTTACTAACACTTATAACCACTAGAAGGGAGCCTTATATTAAAGTGTAAAACTAGTAATTCGCCCACTCATGTGTGTGATTTTAGACCTGAATCGCAGTTCAGCTTGCTTGTTTTATGGGTAGCGTATTGTTGTCTTGTCTCTATGGTTAAACAGTAAACCCATGATTTCTGTAAATGTTCACTCTTATGCCGACCGGGTTGTAGGAGTGGGTGCCACTTCCTATGTCTTTGTCTCCTCCTGGTTTTGGTGTAGCTGGGGAGTTCGAGAAGACTGACTGTCTTTGTTTTTCATAGGTAAGTTATTTTTCTGAAGTCTTGCTAGGCTGGGTTTTGTTTGTTATATTGGCGCATGTCCACTCTGACGTTGTCCTGTGTCGTGTGCACAAAAGAGCAGCACAAAGAAAAAAACACAACTTGATCTGTTTAAACATCATCTGGCTCTATTTTGTCTTTATGTTATGATCATTACTAACCCCTAGACAGGTCGTAACAAAAACACATTCTGCATGTATTACAGCAGCACTGCTCTGTATTAAAAGAGCAGATGAAATCCTGAAACAAACAAAACAGGAAACATTTCACTGTCAGAGCTCCTCAGATCCCAAATACTGACAGAGCTGTTAAAGAGGAGGTGATGAAGCACGGCGGTAAACAGACCCCCATCCAAGCTTTACTGGAATGTGAGGTTGGCATCAAATTCAAAATGAATTTCAAAAAAATTCAAAACATTTTTTACAAAAAACAAAAACATTTCAGTTTCAACATTTGATATGTTGTCTTTGTAGTATTTGCCTTTAAAATGATGGTTTATATGGTTTACATGATTACTTAATATTTATTGTAAAACATAAATAGTCTGATAAACATTACTAAACTATTTAATAAATATTCTAAATTTATATGTGAAAATGAAGTTTTTAAATGCTTAAAATAATTTGATGTGTTGTTTAAATTGGGAAGGACATCAGTTAGTGGGCACGTTCAGTGGTGCTGTTCCTGCCACTGTAATCAGTCTAACAGATTATACAGATGAATATAGATGAACAGATGAACTGAAGGAGTCTATTCAGGTAATATTAAATCAATAATTAACTGACACATTGACTTTATTTACAGTTCACTCCATGTATCTGGCTGAGCTGCTGAGCCAGCCTGTAAATGTACATCAGACAGGTGGGGGCTCAGGGCAGCTTGCAGGTTTGGAATATGAACACTAGTGGGCGCTGGTCTGTGTGTGCAGACGTCTTATGTTTGGTTAGCTAATGTTTGGGGAATGGGTTAAACAGAAATGCATGATGGATTTTTAAGATGAAATATAAAATTTATTTTGATGAGAAGAAAGTTTAACTTTATTATTGTACTGAAGAGACGAGTGAGGCCTAGTGAAGCTAACCGCTAACCCTAGTTACCTTTCCACTGGTCTGACTGAAGGCTAGCTACTTAAAAAGCTGCTTTTCATCTTTTCATAATAAGGAATATTGTATATTTTTATGTTGGGCTTTTCTTGATGTTCAGTTTTTAGAAGTCTGTGTTGGAGGAAAAGTTTAGAACTATGTGGTATTTAATTTTTTATATGTGTGAATGCGTCACGCAGCCTTATCAATGCTACAGGTTACACTGATGATGTCTGCAGTGTCTGTGTTTAAATAAAAGGGTCATCTTGGATTTTTCTCCCTGTGAGCACCAGAACAGGACGTAAAGCCGATCACAGAGTCTCACGCTGACAGTCCAGTGTAACAAATTTAAGCCGTTGGTTTCTGCGGTTGGGTTCAGCACTCGGGGAACATTATGAGCACAAGATCCAGCTCCCAGTTTGAATTCCCAAGTCTAGAACAATCACCAAAACCACCTCTGAGGATAAGCAACCTATGAATGTGTGTGTGTGTGTGTGTGTGTGTGTGTGTGTGAGTGTGTGTACATGTGTGTGTGTGTGTGTGTACATGTGTGTGTGTGTGTGAGTGTGTGTGTGTGTTCAGGCAACATACATTTCTTGTTTAATGAGATTTATATAATATATATATATATATATATATATATATATATATATATATATATATATATATATATATATATATATATATATATAATATAAATATAAAGGAGGCATCCTCACTTGACTGTAAATGTGATGTCTAGCCACACCATATCTAGCGCTTCCTGACTTGGGTTATAAATATTCTGTGTAGTCCTGAAAGCGACGGCCTTCACATGAGACTGGATTTAGTATGTAAGGAACAAGAAATCAGATCAGGACCGATCGCTGGATATCATCTGGGTGCTGGTGATACTGACCTTTTTACAGTATAAAACAATTTATAATTATTACTTTGTTCAATTGCTTTTGAAGCCCTAAAAATGGTTGCACTTGCATCATTCACCCACTTCACATGTAAATATTAATTATTTAATTTAACTCCAATATGCTGAGAGACACAGCTAGAATAACAATATCTTTGTTGACATCCATATATTTATGAACTTGGCTGAACAATAACCAATGTAAAAATCATGTCTTTCTATCCTCTTAAACAGAGACGGTTTTATTTAATGTTTCCAGTCATCGTAATTATAACACTTAAAGTTCGGTCAGTAGGGGGAGCAGTGGATCAAGCATCTCCACTTGTTTCCATGCTGTATGAATGTTCACAGAATCAATCAGACCCAGAGGAGATTATCACTCAAGGCATCAAATCTGTGTCTTTACACAACTAAATAACTAATTAATTACAATATTTATAATGATAATTATATAAATTAAGTAAATGAAATGAAGATTTAAATGTCATTCAGAGTGATCTAATGTGAAATTCACAATTAAAAAAAAACCTGAAGTCAGAATTGTTCAGAGGAACCAGACAGCTTCAGAGTTTAATGCCTCTAAAAGCCGCCGTACAGAAAACTGTTACGCAGAAATTTGACATTTCCTGATGCCAGAGACGTTGTTTTAGTGAAGAGATGCATACAGACTATGAAAGATTTAAAAAAAAAAAAAAAAAACATAGAAAAACTTTTCTATTCAAGTTTTACTAGTTTGGGCTTTTCACGTTGAGTCATCCTGAGTTTTAACAACTGAATTATATAGAAATATTTAAAATTCATGGAATTCCGCTTTAATCTTTTTTGGCATCTGTTCATGGATGAAATTTCCATCATCCATCTTCATGTGGAAGCAAATATATATATAGAGAGAGAGACAGACAGAGACAGAGAGTGAGAGAGGGAGAGAGAGAGGGAGGGAGAGAGGGAGGGAGAGAGGGAGGGAGGGAGGGAGAGAGATACAGGGAGGGCAAAAGAGAGAGAGACAGAGAGAGAGAGAAAGAGAGAGAGGGAGGGAGGGAGAGAGAGATACAGGGAGGGCAAGAGAGAGAGAGAGACAGAGAGAGAGAGAGAGAGAGAGAGAGATACAGGGAGAGAGAGAGAGAGAGAGAGAGAGAGAGAGATACAGGGAGAGAGAGAGAGAGAGAGAGAGAGAGAGAGAGAGAGAGAGAGAGAGAGAGAGAGAGAGAGAGAGAGAGAGAGACAGAGAGAGGGAGGCAGGGAGAGAGATACAGGGAGGGCAAGAGACAGAGAGAGAGAGAGAGACAGAGAGAGAGAGATACAGGGAGAGAGAGAGAGAGAGAGAGATACAGGGAGAGAGAGAGCGAGAGAGACAGAGAGAGGGAGGGAGGGAGAGAGATACAGGGAGGGCAAGAGAGAGAGAGATACAGGGAGAGAGAGATACAGGGAGAGAGAGAGAGAGAGAGAGATACAGGGAGAGAGAGAGAGAGAGAGAGAGAGAGATACAGGGAGAGAGAGAGAGAGAGATACAGGGAGAGAGAGAGAGAGAGACAGTAAGTCAGTAACTCACTGTAGTTTCTCCAGTATACGACGTGGGTCCCTGAACAGCTCCACTGCTACTTCTTCTGGGTCATTGCCTCTCAGGTTCAGCTCTGTCAGCTTTGATTGGGGGTTTGATTTCAGAGCTTTAATCAGATCAGCACAGCCTTCGTCTCTAATCCTGCAGTAAGCCAGCCTGCAGAGAGAAGAAGAAAAACTCCTCACAATTATAGATCAACACACACACACACACAATACAAAATGAAGTAACGAATAAACAAATGGCATCACACACACACACACACATACTTCACAATGAAGTAACGCATAAAACACAGAATAACCGGCATCACACACACACACACATACACTACACAATGAAGAAATAAGTAACACAGATTAAACGGCATAACACACACACACACACACACACTACACACACTACACAATGAAGTAACAAATAAAACACAGATTAAACGGTATAACACATGCATACACACACACTACAAAATGTGGTAATGAGTAACAAACAGATCAAATGGCATAACACACACACACACACACACACACACACACAAAATAAGAAACAAAGGTGAGCAGTGCTGTCTACCAGGACTGACACACACACACACACACACACACACACACACACACACACACACACACAAAATAAGAAACAAAGGTGAGCAGTGCTGTCTACCAGGACTGACACACACACAGACACAATAAGAAACAAAGGTGAGCAGTGCTGTCTACCAGGACTGACACACACACACACACACACACACACACACACACAAAATAAGAAACAAAGGTGAGCAGTGCTGTCTACCAGGACTGACACACACACACACACACACACACACACACAATAAGAAACAAAGGTGAGCAGTGCTGTCTACCAGGACTGACACACACACACACACACACACACACACAAAATAAGAAACAAAGGTGAGCAGTGCTGTCTACCAGGACTGACACACACACACACACACACACACACACAATAAGAAACAAAGGTGAGCAGTGCTGTCTACCAGGACTGACACACACACACACACACACACACACACACACACACACACACACACACACACACAATAAGAAACAAAGGTGAGCAGTGCTGTCTACCAGGACTGACACACACACAGACACACACACACACAATAAGAAACAAAGGTGAGCAGTGCTGTCTACCAGGACTGACACACACACACACACACACAATAAGAAACAAAGGTGAGCAGTGCTGTCTACCAGGACTGACACACACACACACACACAAACACACACACACAATAAGAAACAAAGGTGAGCAGTGCTGTCTACCAGGACTGACACACACACACACACACACACACACACACACACGCACACACAATAAGAAACAAAGGTGAGCAGTGCTGTCTACCAGGACTGACACACACACACACACACACACACACAATAAGAAACAAAGGTGAGCAGTGCTGTCTACCAGGACTGACACACACACACACACACAAAATAAGAATCAAAGGTGAGCAGTGCTGTCTACCAGGACTGACACACACACACACACACACACACACACACAAAAGCTGCAGTGAGCCAGATTTTATTTGCTTTTACATTTCATATTTAGCTAATAAGTTATCATAACTAAACACAACTCTTTTCATCCACAAAAAAATCCACCATCTTTTGTTGAAAGGGGACCATAATTTTATTTATGCAGTCGACTAAAGTAGAATAACACCTTCACCTTTAAACGTTAGCCATGTAGCTCTGAACAGCCTGTTCTGTGTAACTGTTATACCCTTTGGTCATTCCACAGAGTAACTTTTAATATAACATTCATATGAAATCCATGTGAGACTATTGCCCCCAAGCACCCCTGCCCCCATCACTTAGTGGGTGGAGCATAGATCTCTGGCCAACCACCAGGATTTTTATTGGGAGTCTTCACACAACAGATAGAGCACTGTACTGCTCCTTGTTCCTGCGTCTTCCTTCTGCTCATCACGGCACTAAGAAACTAAAAAATATGGATAACGTGCTAAAATCTTACACTCTCTGGAGAGACAGAGTGAGAGATAGTGTCTGAGTGTGTAGAGAGAGTGAGAGTGAGAGTGAGAGAGAGCGAATGATAGTGTCTGAGTGTGTAGAAAGAGTAAGGGAGAGAGAGAGAGAGAGAGAGAGAGAGAGAAAGAGAGAGCGAATGATAGTGTCTGAGTGTGTAGAAAGAGAGAGAGAGAGAGAGAGAGAGAAAGAGAGAGCGAATGATAGTGTCTGAATGTGTAGAAAGAGAGAGAGAGAGAGAGAGAGAAAGAGAGAGCGAATGATAGTGTCTGAGTGTGTAGAAAGAGTGAGAGAGAGAGAGAGAGAGAGAGAGAAAGAGAGAGCGAATGATAGTGTCTGAGTGTGTAGAAAGAGAGAGAGAGAGAGAGAGAGAGAGAAAGAGAGAGCGAATGATAGTGTCTGAGTGTGTAGAAAGAGTGAGAGAGAGAGAGAGAGAGAGAGAGAGAGAAAGAGAGAGCGAATGATAGTGTCTGAGTGTGTAGAAAGAGTGAGAGAGAGAGAGAGAGAGAGAGAGAAAGAGAGAGGGAATGATAGTGTCTGAGTGAGTAGAGAGAGAGAGTGAGAGAGAGAGAGAGAGCGAGAGCGAATGATAGTGTCTGAATGTGTAGAAAGAGTGAGAGAGAGAGAGAAAAAGAGAGAAAGAGAAAGAGAGAGCGAATGATAGTGTCTGAGTGTGTAGAAAGAGTGAGAGAGAGAGAGAGAGAGAGAGAGAGAGAGAAAGAGAGAGCGAATGATAGTGTCTGAGTGTGTAGAAAGAGTGAGAGAGAAAGAGAGAGAGAGAAAGAGAGAGAAAGAGAGAGCGAATGATAGTGTCTGAGTGTGTAGAAAGAGTGTGCGAGAGAGAGAGAGAGAGAGAGAGAGAGAAAGAAAGAGAGAGAGAGAGAGAGAGAGAGAGAGAAAGAGAGAGAGAGAGAGAGAATGATAGTGTCTGAGTGAGTAGAAAGAGTGAGAGAGAGAGAGAGAGAGAAAGAGAGAAAGAGAGAGAGAATGAGTGTCTGAGTGTGTAGAAAGAGTGAGAGAGAGAATGATAGTGTCTGAGTGTGTAGAAAGAGTGAGAGAGAGAGAGAGAGAAAGAGAGAGAGAGAGAGAGGGAATGATAGTGTCTGAGTGAGTAGAGAGAGTGAGAGAGAGAGAGAGAAAGAGAGAGCGAATGATAGTGTCTGAGTGTGTAGAAAGAGTGAGAGGGAGAATGATAGTGTCTGAGTGTGTAGAAAGAGTGAGAGAGAGAGAGAGAGAAAGAGAGAGAGAGACAGAGGGAATGATAGTGTCTGAGTGAGTAGAAAGAGTGAGAGAGAGAGAGAGAAAGAGAGAAAGAGAGAGAGAGAGAGAGAATGAGTGTCTGAGTGTGTAGAAAGAGTGAGAGAGAGAATGATAGTGTCTGAGTGTGTAGAAAGAGTGAGAGAGAGAGAGAGAAAGAGAGAGAGAGAGAGAGGGAATGATAGTGTCTGAGTGTGTAGAAAGAGTGAGAGGGAGAGAGACGTAGAGAGAGAGGGAGAGAGTCAGAGAGAGAGAGCAAATGATAGTGTCTGAATGTGGACAGAGAGAGAGAGAGACAGAGAGAGAGAGAGAGAGAGAGAGAGAGAGAAAGAGAGAGTGAGTGATACTGTCTAAGTGTGTAGAAAGAGTGTGTGAGAGAGAGAGAGAGAGAGAGAGAGAAAGAAAGAGAGAGAGAAAGGGAATGATAGTGTCTGAGTGAGTAGAAAGAGTGAGAGAGAGAGAGAGAGAGAGAGAGAGAGAATGATAGTGTCTGAGTGTGTAGAAAGAGTGAGAGAGAGAGAGAGAGAGAGAGAGAGAGAGAGAGAGAGAGAGAAAGAGAGAGAGAGAGAGGCAATGATAGTGTCTGAGTGAGTAGAGAGAGTGAGAGTGAGAGAGAAAGAGAGAACGAATGATAGTGTCTGAGTGTGTAGAAAGAGTGAGAGGGAGAAGACGTAGAGAGAGAGGGACAGAGTCAGAGAGAGAGAGCAAATGATAGTGTCTGAATGTGGACAGAGAGAGAGAGAGAGAGACAGAGAGAGAGAGAGAGAGAGACAGAGAGAGAGAGAGAGAGACAGAGAGAGAGAGAGAGACAGAGAGAGAGAGCAAATGATAGTGTCTGAATGTGGACAGAGAGAGAGAGACAGAGAGAGAGAGAGAGAGAGAGAGAGAGTGAGAGAGAGAGAGAGAGAGAGAGAGAGAGAGAGAGAGTGAATGAGTGTCTGAGTGTGTAGAAAGAGTGAGAGGGAGAGAGAGGGAGAGAGAGGGATAGAGATTATTACAGATTAAGACACGTCCTCTGTAAGACAAGTAAGGCAATAAAAAGGTCCACCTACAGAGTCGACCTTTGACTTTTCCAAGGAGCCCTTCCCAGTTTCTTTGCTCTTTGCTGGCCCACTTCAACCCTTGTGGTAGTCTGGGCGCACCACTTAACCAGTTTCCCACCAACAGAGCCTCACTTTTGCTCCAATTAACCTTGGCAGAAGAAATTCTACCAAACCTGTGTACAGTGCTGATTAAGACTGAGTCTTAGCAATCACAATTACATCGTCAGCATAGGCAGATAGTAAAATCTTTGGGTTACAGTTTGGTACACTTAAACCAGAGAGAATGTGCCTTAATCTGTGTAAGAGAGGTTCTATTGCCAATGCATACAACATGCCAGACAGACAACATCCCTGCCTTATCCCCCTCTGAACTTTAAAAGGAGCGCTTAAACCACCGTTAACTTTCAGAATACTTTCAGCGTCACAATACAAAACCCTGATCTTGGCTATAAGACCTGGGCTGAACCCAAAAGCTGAGAGAGCTTTCCACAAATACTCATGCTCGACCCGGTCAAAAGCCTTTTCCTGATCCAAAGAAATAAGACCAGTATCTAAGCCCAGTAGTCTTGAGACGTCCAAAATATCTCGAATTAAAAAAATATTGTCGAAAACTGACCTGCTTGGAATGCAGTAGGTCTGGTCAGGATGGATGACCTGTCCCGTGGCCTCCTTCAGTCTGACTGCCAGTACTTTTGAGAGCAACTTGTAATCACAGCAGAGCAACGAGACATTCATTGAGCTCATGAAGGTCACCCTTTTTAGGCAACAGGGTCAGCACAGCCCTTCTGCAACTTGACGGCAGTCTCCCCTTAGCGAGGCTGTCATTGAGAACTTCCAGCAAGTCCTCGCCAATCACCGGCCAAAAGGACTTATAAAATTCTACTGGGAGTCCATCAATACCCGGTGCTTTCCCACACTCCATACCCTGCAGAGCATCACTCAGCTCCACCAGGGAGAGCTGCCTCTCAAGGCCCAAAGCAGAGTCTTCCACAAGCTTCGGAAGACCATCAAAGAAACTTTTTTCCAGCTCTGGTTGCTCACTGTATTCAGAGGTATAGAGCTCTCCATAAAACTTAGCTGCATGACTACGAATCCCTGCAGGGTCTGAAAGTAGAGCTCCAGACTCAGACCGCAGGGCATGTATACACCTCCTTTGGCCATTCTTGCGCTCCAGACTAAAGAAGAATTTGGACGGAGCATCCATCTGTGCCACTTTCTGAAAGCGTGACCGGACCAGAGCCCCCTGCGCTTTTACCCCAAGCAGAGCAGCAAGTGCCACTTTTTTAGTTTTGAGTGCCCCAATATCGCCTCGATTTCCTGTGGACTCTGTCAAGTTTTGGAGTTCCACTATTTCTATCTCAAGACTCTTCATTGACCGGGCTATGTCTTTCGTGACGCTGTAAGTATACTGCTGACAGAGCTGTTTTATTTGGACCTTGCCAAAGTCCCACCATTGCTGTAAAGACTGAAAAGTAGTCTTAGTTGCTTGAAATCCACGCCAAAATAAAGTAAAAGTGTCTCTAAAATGTGCATCATCCACCAAGGATGTGTTAAATAGCCAATACGCACTCATTGGCTTTATATGCTTCACACCCATTGTGCAGTGGACTAAACTGTGGTCAGACAAGGCAACTGGTGAGATTTGGCAATGTCTAAAAACACTAAGATAATGCTTAAAACAGTAAAATCTGTCGAGTCTTGCTAGAGAGGTACGGTTCTCGCTTGTATGTGCCCAGTTATACTGTTTTTGTTGGTCATTTAGAAACCTCCAAATATCACAGAGCTCATGTGTGTTGATCAGCTGGACCAGCCGTCTACGCGAAGCAACATGCGGTTCTAAGTGATTCCTATCTGCACTGGACTCTGTGCAGTTAAAATCGCCAGCTAAAACTAAATAATCATCACTGCTGCAGCCACCCAGCGCTTTACACAGAACATCTAAAAACAGCATCCTGTCCCCCCCACTGCGGGTGCATACACACACAGAAAGACAAAGGCGCAATGTTCAAAAATGGCACGAACTTTTAAAATTCTACCTGCCATTATGTCCTCAACTTCAACCGACTGAGGAGTCCAGCTTTTAGTGAAGAGCAGTGCCACACCTCCACTTACAGAGCTTCTGTGACTGAGAAAGGCCCTCCCGTCGTATTCCCTCACCCAGTCTACAGCGTTCCGCTCATCACTGTGTGTTTCTTGGACAAACATCACATCAATATGTTTAAGTTTAAGCAACTCAAACAGTTGTGCTTACTTATTGGCATCTCTGGCCCCATTGATATTTAATGTCGCCACCCTGAGTTGTTCCGCAGATACTGTACTGACTGCACAAACCCGACGCGGTCAGGGAAGTGGTCTCCAAAA
Organism: Pygocentrus nattereri; assembly: GCF_015220715.1. Classification (NCBI taxonomy): domain Eukaryota; kingdom Metazoa; phylum Chordata; class Actinopteri; order Characiformes; family Serrasalmidae; genus Pygocentrus; species Pygocentrus nattereri. The sequence continues at coordinate 2,989,998 of NC_051219.1, forward strand.
AATCTCTTATCATTTTTAAGGTATAAATTTTCCTGGAGCCGCAAGACTGTGAACACAACGAGATGTTGGAGTCAGACGAGTTGTTCTCAGTGTTGTCTGTCTCCGCGGCCGCGGCATCGTCCAGCTGTCCTGCGGCGCCTGCAGCTTTCTTTATACTGCGGGTCTGATACTGACTGTGATGGGCTTTTTTCCTTTTAGTGACTGGGGTTTTAAACACGGGGTGTGAGGGGTCATCGAGCATGGTCTGGTGGCCGTCTAACACGAAATCAACTACATCAGTAACAGTGTCAACCAGCGGGTCAGTACCGTGTTGGTGTCTGTCATTATTCAGCTCTTCCTCAGTTCTGCACTCACTCTGCCCAGCGTCCTCCTCCACAGTCACACTGCACTCTGCCCCCTCGCTCTCCTTACCCCTGCTGTCGTGTTCGACTCCCGCGGCTCCAGGCCTGCTTCCAGGCCCTGTCTCCTCCATTCCTTCCCCGTCCCGGTCTCCTCCAGCCTCGGTGCTCGCGGCGCCGCTAGCCTCGGTGCGCGGAGCGGGGCCGGGCAGCCTCTCCGGGCAAGACCGGATAAGATGCCCATCTCCTCCACAGCCAAAACACTTCATACTCTCCGTGGTGGCAAATACCGTGTAATCGAATTTATCAATTCTAAATTTAAAGGAAGCATTCAGTTCATCTGCGTTGTCTTTTAGGATCATGAAAACATGCCGCCTAAAAGACACGACATGCTTCAGCAGCGGAGATTTGCAGCCGAGGGGGACTTTCTTAATCGGGGACATAATCTGTCCGAACCGGGATAACTTGCGTGATAACTCATCGTCTCTGAGAAATGGTGGGACGTTAGACAAAGTGATTCTTTTAGAGGGGGTGATGAGTGGAAGAACACTAGTAAACTGACCATCCAAGACTATACCGCGGTTAACAACATCAGTGACCTTATCGACATCATTCAGAAACAGAAATATCGAGCCGTTCATCCTAGACGCTGACAGGATGCTGTCGTGGCCCACAGCTTCACCCACCGCGAGACTGCACTCTTCCACGGTGACATTAGTACCCGCGGCGATTTTAATACCATGTCGCCGACTTAACTGCTCAAACGCCGCTCTCTCCCGGGCCGCCATGGCGTCCAGCGCGGGACGCCGGCCGCCGACCCCCACTAACCTCCTAAACCACCCAAACACCAGATTGTACTGTCACACACTAAAATGAAACCAGTATCTAACCGCAAGATCTAACAGAGAGACTGAGAGAGGGAGAGGGAGAGAGAGAGAGAGAGAGAGAGAGAGAGAGAGAATGATAGTGTCTGATTGTGTAGAGAGAGAGAGAGAGAGCGAGAGAATGAGTGTCTGAGTGTGTAGAGAGAGAGAATGATAATGTCTGAGTGTGTAGAGAGAGAGAATGATAATGTCTGAGTGTGTAGAGAGAGAGAATGATAATGTCTGAGTGTGTAGAGAGAGAGAGAATGATAATGTCTGAGTGTGTAGAGAGAGAGAGAATGATAATGTCTGAGTGTGTAGAGAGAGAGAGAGAGAGAGAGAGAGAGAGTGATAGTGTCTGAGTGTGTAGAGAGAGAGAGAATGATAATGTCTGAGTGTGTAGAGAGAGAGAGAATGATAATGTCTGAGTGTGTAGAGAGAGAGAGAGAGAGAGAGAGAGAGAGAGTGATAGTGTCTGAGTGTGTAGAGAGAGAGAGAATGATAATGTCTGAGTGTGTAGAGAGAGAGAGAATGATAATGTCTGAGTGTGTAGAGAGAGAGAGAGAGAGAGAGAGAGAGAGAGAGAGAGTGTCTGAGTGTGTAGAGAGAGAGAGAGAGAGAGAGAGAGAGAGAGATAGTGTCTGAGTGTGTAGAGAGAGAGAGAGAGAGAGAGAGAGAGAGAGAGAGAGTGTCTGAGTGTGTAGAGAGAGAGAGAGTGTGACAGTGTCTGAGTGTGTAGAGAGAGAGAGAGTGTGACAGTGTCTGAGTGTGTAGAGAGAGAGAGAGTGTCTGAGTGTGTAGAGAGTGATCTTACGTCAGAGTCTCCAGTTTACAGTTTTCACTCCTCAGTCCCTCACAGAGCTTCTTTACTCCTGATTTCTGCAGTTCATTAAGACTCAGGTCCAGTTCTGTTAGGTTTGAGTTCTTTGAGCTGAGAGCTGAGGCCAGAACAGCACAGCTTTTCTCTGTGAGATCTTCACCACACAGCCTGGAAGAGAAATGATGATAGATCAGAACACTTCAATCTCTCCCATGCACACAAACATTAAACACTAATCTTTATAAACATGTTCTCTTAAAACACAGCAGGTTAAAATACCAACTACTGCACAAATGAACAAAACAGCATTAAGGCAACAAACAGAACTGCAGTCCTTATATGGACAGTTGTGGAACAAGCAAGATCATGTGACATACTGACAACTTCACCAAAGTGATGATGTCTAAATGAGTACTGTTATCATTATACTCACTTTTTAATGTCATTTTTATTGTTTGCTTATTTTCAGAATCCTTTATTGATCCCAGAGGGAAATTGCAGTTGTTACCGTTAAAACCATTTTTGCTTCATTAATTAGTTTAGAATTTATTTGTTTGTGTGTTTATTTTTTATCTGAAAGTCCTGAAGAAAAGCAGAAAGGCACAAAGGGAACAGTTCACTGCCACAGAGAAACAGCTTATTATTCAGTTTATCACAGTTCACTGAAGCGGTGAGGATCTGCCATCAGGGCGTAAATATTTGGACATCTGTATTTGGAGCTGCACTGAACGTGGAAAGACATTCACATCACCTGCTAAACCGTTCTGTCTGTCTCTATAATCAGGATGTAAATTATTAAAAATTAAAGTTCTGATTGGGGATGCATCAATACCAATACTGGAAGACTGACTGAAAAAATTCACAGATACAAGATTCCAGTACCTGCTGAGACCACGTGGCGTAAGCCAAGTGTAAACTGACACTAATTAACAGCAGCACTATGTAGCACTATACTAATGTACACTATGTTTAGAAAATATCTTTTTAAGAGAAGTAAAATGACTACAGCACCATGTAACAGACCGTGGAGTATTTATAAAGTTATCACAGATCTGTGAGTCATTTTCAGATTGGGTCTGGTGATGCCTCACGTTCGGCTAGCACTTTAGGCTCTCTGGGATCATCGTCCAACTGTTTTCCACAATCTGACTTGGGTGGAGCCGGGGGTTTTGGTGGTTTTTGCATCTTCAGGTTTAACGTCTGTCATATTCCGGTTTAAAGTCCGTCATATTCAGGTTTAAAGTCAGTGGTATTCAGGTTTAAAGTCCGTGGTATTCAGGTTTAAAGTCCGTCGTATTCAGGTTTAAAGTCCGTCATATTCCGGTTTAAAGTCCGTCATATTCAGGTTTAACGTCCGTCGTATTCAGGTTTAAAGTCCGTCATATTCAGGTTTAAAGTCCGTCATATTCAGGTTTAAAGTCCGTCATATTCAGGTTTAATGTCTGTCATATTCAGGTTTAAAGTCCGTCATATTCAGGTTTAAAGTCAGTCATATTTAGATTTAAAGTCAGTCATATTCAGGTTTAACGTCCGTCGTATTCAGATATAAAGTCCGTCGTATTCAGGTTTAAAGTCCGTCGTATTCAGGTTTAAAGTCTGTCATGTTCAGGTTTAAAGTCCGTCATATTCAGGTTTAAAGTCAGTCGTATTCAGGTTTAAAGTCCGTCGTATTCAGGTTTAAAGTCCGTCGTATTCAGGTTTAACGTCCGTCGTATTCAGATATAAAGTCCGTCGTATTCAGGTTTAAAGTCTGTCATATTCAGGTTTAACGTCTGTCGTATTCAGGTTTAAAGTCAGTGGTATTCAGGTTTAAAGTCCGTGGTATTCAGGTTTAAAGTCCGTCATATTCAGGTTTAAAGTCCGTCATATTCAGGTTTAACGTCCGTCGTATTCAGATATAAAGTCAGTCGTATTCAGGTTTAAAGTCCGTCATATTCAGGTTTAAAGTCCGTCATATTCAGGTTTAAAGCCCTCATATTCAGGTTTAAAGTCCGTCGTATTCAGGTTTAAAGTCCGTCGTATTCAGGTTTAAAGTCAGTCGTATTCAGGTTTAAAGTCCGTCGTATTCAGGTTTAAAGTCTGTCATGTTCAGGTTTAAAGTCCGTCATATTCAGGTTTAAAGTCAGTCGTATTCAGGTTTAAAGTCCGTCGTATTCAGGTTTAAAGTCTGTCATGTTCAGGTTTAAAGTCAGTCATATTCAGGTTTAAAGTCAGTCGTATTCAGGTTTAAAGTCCGTCGTATTCAGGTTTAAAGTCCGTCGTACTCAGGTTTAAAGTCTGTCGTATTCAGGTTTAATGTCCGTCGTATTCAGGTTTAAAGTCTGTCGTATTCAGGTTTAATGTCCGTCGTGTTCAGGTTTAAAGTCCGTCATATTCAGGTTTAAAGTCCGTCGTATTCAGGTTTAAAGTCCGTCGTATTCAGGTTTAATGTCTGTCATATTCAGGTTTAAAGTCAGTCATATTCAGGTTTAACGTCCGCCATATTCAGGTTTAAAGTCCGTCATGATCAGGTTTAAAGTCTGTCATATTCAGGTTTAAAGTCAGTCATATTCAGGTTTAAAGTCAGTCATATTTAGGTTTAAAGTCAGTCATATTTAGGTTTAAAGTCAGTCATATTCAGGTTTAATGTCCGTCGTGTTCAGGTTTAAAGTCCGTCATATTCAGGTTTAAAGTCTGTCATGTTCAGGTTTAAAGTCCGTCATATTCAGGTTTAAAGTCAGTCGTATTCAGGTTTAAAGTCCGTCGTATTCAGGTTTAAAGTCCGTCATGATCAGGTTTAAAGTCTGTCATATTCAGGTTTAAAGTCAGTCATATTCAGGTTTAATGTCTGTCATATTCAGGTTTAAAGTCCGTCATATTCAGGTTTAAAGTCAGTCATATTTAGATTTAAAGTCAGTCATATTCAGGTTTAACGTCCGTCGTATTCAGATATAAAGTCCGTCGTATTCAGGTTTAAAGTCCGTCGTATTCAGGTTTAAAGTCTGTCATGTTCAGGTTTAAAGTCCGTCATATTCAGGTTTAAAGTCAGTCGTATTCAGGTTTAAAGTCCGTCGTATTCAGGTTTAAAGTCCGTCGTATTCAGGTTTAACGTCCGTCGTATTCAGATATAAAGTCCGTCGTATTCAGGTTTAAAGTCTGTCATATTCAGGTTTAACGTCTGTCGTATTCAGGTTTAAAGTCAGTGGTATTCAGGTTTTAAGTCCGTGGTATTCAGGTTTAAAGTCCGTCATATTCAGGTTTAAAGTCCGTCATATTCAGGTTTAACGTCCGTCGTATTCAGATATAAAGTCAGTCGTATTCAGGTTTAAAGTCCGTCATATTCAGGTTTAAAGTCCGTCATATTCAGGTTTAAAGCCCTCATATTCAGGTTTAAAGTCCGTCGTATTCAGGTTTAAAGTCCGTCGTATTCAGGTTTAAAGTCAGTCGTATTCAGGTTTAAAGTCCGTCGTATTCAGGTTTAAAGTCTGTCATGTTCAGGTTTAAAGTCCGTCATATTCAGGTTTAAAGTCAGTCGTATTCAGGTTTAAAGTCCGTCGTATTCAGGTTTAAAGTCTGTCATGTTCAGGTTTAAAGTCAGTCATATTCAGGTTTAAAGTCAGTCGTATTCAGGTTTAAAGTCCGTCGTATTCAGGTTTAAAGTCCGTCGTATTCAGGTTTAAAGTCTGTCATGTTCAGGTTTAAAGTCAGTCATATTCAGGTTTAAAGTCAGTCGTATTCAGGTTTAAAGTCTGTCGTATTCAGGTTTAATGTCCGTCGTATTCAGGTTTAAAGTCTGTCGTATTCAGGTTTAATGTCCGTTGTGTTCAGGTTTAAAGTCCGTCATATTCAGGTTTAAAGTCCGTCGTATTCAGGTTTAATGTCTGTCATATTCAGGTTTAAAGTCAGTCATATTCAGGTTTAACGTCCGCCATATTCAGGTTTAAAGGCCGTCATGATCAGGTTTAAAGTCTGTCATATTCAGGTTTAAAGTCAGTCATATTCAGGTTTAAAGTCAGTCATATTCAGGTTTAATGTCCGTCGTGTTCAGGTTTAAAGTCCGTCATATTCAGGTTTAAAGTCCGTCGTATTCAGGTTTAAAGTCCGTAGTATTCAGGTTAAAAGTCCGTCGTATTCAGGTTTAACGTCCGCCATATTCAGGTTTAAAGTCCGTCATGATCAGGTTTAAAGTCTGTCATATTCAGGTTTAAAGTCAGTCATATTCAGGTTTAAAGTCAGTCATATTTAGGTTTAAAGTCAGTCATATTCAGGTTTAATGTCCGTCGTGTTCAGTTTTAAAGTCCGTCATGATCAGGTTTAAAGTCTGTCATATTCAGGTTTAAAGTCAGTCATATTCAGGTTTAAAGTCTGTCGTATTCAGATTTAAAGTCCGTCATATTCAGGTTTAAAGTCCGTCGTATTCAGGTTTAAAGTCTGTCATATTCAGGTTTAAAGTCAGTCATATTCAGGTTTAACGTCCGCCATATTCAGGTTTAAAGTCCGTCATGGTCAGGTTTAAAGTCTGTCATATTCAGGTTTAAAGTCAGTCATATTCAGGTTTAAAGTCCGTCGTATTCAGATTTAAAGTCCGTAGTATTCAGGTTAAAAGTCCGTCGTATTCAGGTTTAAAGTCAGTCATATTGAGGTTTAAAGTCCATCATATTCAGGTTTAAAGTCCGTCGTATTCAGGTTTAAAGTCTGTCATATTCAGGTTTAAAGTCTGTCATGTTCAGGTTTAAAGCCTGACATATTCAGGTTTAAAGTCAGTCATGTTCAGTTTTAAAGTCTGTCATATTCAGGTTTAAAGTCAGTCATGCTCAGGTTTAAAGTCAGTCATGTTCAGGTTTAAAGTCTGTCATATTCAGGTTTAAAGCCTGACATATTCAGGTTTAAAGTCAGTCATGTTCAGGTTTAAAGTCTGACATATTCAGGTTTAAAGCCTGACATATTCCGGTTTAAAGTCAGTCGTATTCAGGTTTAACGTCCGTCATATTCAGGTTTAAGGTCCGTCATATTCAGGTTTAAAGTCTGTCATGTTCAGGTTTAAAGTCAGTCGTATTCAGGTTTAAAGTCAGTCATATTCAGGTTTAATGTCCGTCGTATTCAGGTTTAAAGTCCGTCGTGTTCAGGTTAAAAGTCCGTCGTATTCAGGTTTAAAGTCAGTCATATTGAGGTTTAAAGTCCATCATATTCAGGTTTAAAGTCCGTCGTATTCAGGTTTAAAGTCCGTCGTGTTCAGGTTTAAAGTCCGTCGTGTTCAGGTTTAAAGTCCGTCGTATTCAGGTTTAAAGTCAGTCATATTGAGGTTTAAAGTCCATCATATTCAGGTTTAAAGTCCGTCGTATTCAGGTTTAAAGTCCGTCGTGTTCAGGTTTAAAGTCTGTCATATTCAGATTTAAAGTCGGTCATGTTCAGGTTTAAAGTCAGTCATGTTCAGGTTTAAAGTCTGTCATATTCAGGTTTAAAGTCTGTCATATTCAGGTTTAAAGTCCGTCGTATTCAGGTTTAAAGTCTGTCATGTTCAGGTTTAAAGTCCGTCATATTCAGGTTTAAAGTCAGTCGTATTCAGGTTTAAAGTCCGTCGTATTCAGGTTTAAAGTCCGTCGTATTCAGGTTTAACGTCCGTCGTATTCAGATATAAAGTCCGTCGTATTCAGGTTTAAAGTCTGTCATATTCAGGTTTAACGTCTGTCGTATTCAGGTTTAAAGTCAGTGGTATTCAGGTTTAAAGTCCGTGGTATTCAGGTTTAAAGTCCGTCATATTCAGGTTTAAAGTCCGTCATATTCAGGTTTAACGTCCGTCGTATTCAGATATAAAGTCAGTCGTATTCAGGTTTAAAGTCCGTCATATTCAGGTTTAAAGTCCGTCATATTCAGGTTTAAAGCCCTCATATTCAGGTTTAAAGTCCGTCGTATTCAGGTTTAAAGTCCGTCGTATTCAGGTTTAAAGTCAGTCGTATTCAGGTTTAAAGTCCGTCGTATTCAGGTTTAAAGTCTGTCATGTTCAGGTTTAAAGTCCGTCATATTCAGGTTTAAAGTCAGTCGTATTCAGGTTTAAAGTCCGTCGTATTCAGGTTTAAAGTCTGTCATGTTCAGGTTTAAAGTCAGTCATATTCAGGTTTAAAGTCAGTCGTATTCAGGTTTAAAGTCCGTCGTATTCAGGTTTAAAGTCCGTCGTATTCAGGTTTAAAGTCTGTCATGTTCAGGTTTAAAGTCAGTCATATTCAGGTTTAAAGTCAGTCGTATTCAGGTTTAAAGTCTGTCGTATTCAGGTTTAATGTCCGTCGTATTCAGGTTTAAAGTCTGTCGTATTCAGGTTTAATGTCCGTTGTGTTCAGGTTTAAAGTCCGTCATATTCAGGTTTAAAGTCCGTCGTATTCAGGTTTAATGTCTGTCATATTCAGGTTTAAAGTCAGTCATATTCAGGTTTAACGTCCGCCATATTCAGGTTTAAAGTCCGTCATGATCAGGTTTAAAGTCTATCATATTCAGGTTTAAAGTCAGTCATATTCAGGTTTAAAGTCAGTCATATTTAGGTTTAAAGTCAGTCATATTTAGGTTTAAAGTCAGTCATATTCAGGTTTAATGTCCGTCGTGTTCAGGTTTAAAGTCCGTCATATTCAGGTTTAAAGTCCGTCGTATTCAGGTTTAAAGTCCGTAGTATTCAGGTTAAAAGTCAGTCGTATTCAGGTTTAACGTCCGCCATATTCAGGTTTAAAGTCCGTCATGATCAGGTTTAAAGTCTGTCATATTCAGGTTTAAAGTCAGTCATATTCAGGTTTAAAGTCAGTCATATTTAGGTTTAAAGTCAGTCATATTCAGGTTTAATGTCCGTCGTGTTCAGGTTTAAAGTCCGTCATGATCAGGTTTAAAGTCTGTCATATTCAGGTTTAAAGTCAGTCATATTCAGGTTTAAAGTCTGTCGTATTCAGATTTAAAGTCCGTCATATTCAGGTTTAAAGTCCGTCGTATTCAGGTTTAACGTCTGTCGTATTCAGGTTTAAAGTCAGTGGTATTCAGGTTTAAAGTCCGTGGTATTCAGGTTTAAAGTCCGTCATATTCAGGTTTAAAGTCCGTCATATTCAGGTTTAACGTCCGTCGTATTCAGATATAAAGTCAGTCGTATTCAGGTTTAAAGTCCGTCATATTCAGGTTTAAAGTCCGTCATATTCAGGTTTAAAGCCCTCATATTCAGGTTTAAAGTCCGTCGTATTCAGGTTTAAAGTCCGTCGTATTCAGGTTTAAAGTCAGTCGTATTCAGGTTTAAAGTCCGTCGTATTCAGGTTTAAAGTCTGTCATGTTCAGGTTTAAAGTCCGTCATATTCAGGTTTAAAGTCAGTCGTATTCAGGTTTAAAGTCCGTCGTATTCAGGTTTAAAGTCTGTCATGTTCAGGTTTAAAGTCAGTCATATTCAGGTTTAAAGTCAGTCGTATTCAGGTTTAAAGTCCGTCGTATTCAGGTTTAAAGTCCGTCGTATTCAGGTTTAAAGTCTGTCATGTTCAGGTTTAAAGTCAGTCATATTCAGGTTTAAAGTCAGTCGTATTCAGGTTTAAAGTCTGTCGTATTCAGGTTTAATGTCCGTCGTATTCAGGTTTAAAGTCTGTCGTATTCAGGTTTAATGTCCGTTGTGTTCAGGTTTAAAGTCCGTCATATTCAGGTTTAAAGCCTGACATGTTCAGGTTTAAAGTCAGTCATGTTCAGTTTTAAAGTCTGTCATATTCAGGTTTAAAGTCAGTCATGCTCAGGTTTAAAGTCAGTCATGTTCAGGTTTAAAGTCTGTCATATTCAGGTTTAAAGCCTGACATATTCAGGTTTAAAGTCAGTCATGTTCAGGTTTAAAGTCTGACATATTCAGGTTTAAAGCCTGACATATTCCGGTTTAAAGTCAGTCGTATTCAGGTTTAACGTCCGTCATATTCAGGTTTAAGGTCCGTCATATTCAGGTTTAAAGTCTGTCATGTTCAGGTTTAAAGTCAGTCGTATTCAGGTTTAAAGTCAGTCATATTCAGGTTTAATGTCCGTCGTATTCAGGTTTAAAGTCCGTCGTGTTCAGGTTTAAAGTCCGTCGTATTCAGGTTTAAAGTCAGTCATATTGAGGTTTAAAGTCCATCATATTCAGGTTTAAAGTCCGTCGTATTCAGGTTTAAAGTCCGTCGTGTTCAGGTTTAAAGTCCGTCGTGTTCAGGTTTAAAGTCCGTCGTATTCAGGTTTAAAGTCAGTCATATTGAGGTTTAAAGTCCATCATATTCAGGTTTAAAGTCCGTCGTATTCAGGTTTAAAGTCCGTCGTGTTCAGGTTTAAAGTCCGTCGTGTTCAGGTTTAAAGTCTTACATATTCAGGTTTAAAGTCGGTCATGTTCAGGTTTAAAGTCAGTCATGTTCAGGTTTAAAGTCTGTCGTATTCAGGTTTAATGTCTGTCATATTCAGGTTTAAAGTCAGTCATATTCAGGTTTAACGTCCGCCATATTCAGGTTTAAAGTCCGTCATGATCAGGTTTAAAGTCTATCATATTCAGGTTTAAAGTCAGTCATATTCAGGTTTAAAGTCAGTCATATTTAGGTTTAAAGTCAGTCATATTTAGGTTTAAAGTCAGTCATATTCAGGTTTAATGTCCGTCGTGTTCAGGTTTAAAGTCCGTCATATTCAGGTTTAAAGTCCGTCGTATTCAGGTTTAAAGTCAGTCATATTCAGGTTTAAAGTCCGTCGTATTCAGGTTTAACGTCCGCCATATTCAGGTTTAAAGTCCGTCATGATCAGGTTTAAAGTCTGTCATATTCAGGTTTAAAGTCAGTCATATTCAGGTTTAAAGTCAGTCATATTTAGGTTTAAAGTCAGTCATATTCAGGTTTAATGTCCGTCGTGTTCAGGTTTAAAGTCCGTCATGATCAGGTTTAAAGTCTGTCATATTCAGGTTTAAAGTCAGTCATATTCAGGTTTAAAGTCTGTCGTATTCAGATTTAAAGTCCGTCATATTCAGGTTTAAAGTCCGTCGTATTCAGGTTTAAAGTCTGTCATATTCAGGTTTAAAGTCAGTCATATTCAGGTTTAACGTCCGCCATATTCAGGTTTAAAGTCCGTCATGATCAGGTTTAAAGTCTGTCACATTCAGGTTTAAAGTCAGTCATATTCAGGTTTAAAGTCCGTCGTATTCAGATTTAAAGTCCGTAGTATTCAGGTTAAAAGTCCGTCGTATTCAGGTTTAAAGTCAGTCATATTGAGGTTTAAAGTCCATCATATTCAGGTTTAAAGTCCGTCGTATTCAGGTTTAAAGTCTGTCATATTCAGGTTTAAAGTCTGTCATATTCAGGTTTAAAGCCTGACATATTCAGGTTTAAAGTCAGTCATGTTCAGTTTTAAAGTCTGTCATATTCAGGTTTAAAGTCAGTCATGCTCAGGTTTAAAGTCAGTCATGTTCAGGTTTAAAGTCTGTCATATTCAGGTTTAAAGCCTGACATATTCAGGTTTAAAGTCAGTCATGTTCAGGTTTAAAGTCTGACATATTCAGGTTTAAAGCCTGACATATTCCGGTTTAAAGTCAGTCGTATTCAGGTTTAACGTCCGTCATATTCAGGTTTAAGGTCCGTCATATTCAGGTTTAAAGTCTGTCATGTTCAGGTTTAAAGTCAGTCGTATTCAGGTTTAAAGTCAGTCATATTCAGGTTTAATGTCCGTCGTATTCAGGTTTAAAGTCCGTCGTGTTCAGGTTAAAAGTCCGTCGTATTCAGGTTTAAAGTCAGTCATATTGAGGTTTAAAGTCCATCATATTCAGGTTTAAAGTCCGTCGTATTCAGGTTTAAAGTCCGTCGTGTTCAGGTTTAAAGTCCGTCGTGTTCAGGTTTAAAGTCCGTCGTATTCAGGTTTAAAGTCAGTCATATTGAGGTTTAAAGTCCATCATATTCAGGTTTAAAGTCCGTCGTATTCAGGTTTAAAGTCCGTCGTGTTCAGGTTTAAAGTCCGTCGTGTTCAGGTTTAAAGTCTTACATATTCAGGTTTAAAGTCAGTCATGTTCAGTTTTAAAGTCTGTCATATTCAGGTTTAAAGTCAGTCATGTTCAGGTTTAAAGTCTGTCATATTCAGGTTTAAAGTCTGTCATATTCAGGTTTAAAGCCTGACATATTCAGGTTTAAAGTCAGTCATATTCAGGTTTAAAGTCCGTCATATTCAGGTTTAAAGTCAGTCATGTTCAGTTTTAAAGTCTGACATGTTCAGGTTTAAAGTCAGTCATGTTCAGGTTTAAAGTCCGACGTATTCAGGTTTAAAGTCAGTCATGTTCAGGTTTAAAGTCCGTCATATTCAGGTTTAAAGTCTGTCATATTCAGATTTAAAGTCGGTCATGTTCAGGTTTAAAGTCAGTCATGTTCAGGTTTAAAGTCTGTCATATTCAGGTTTAAAGTCTGTCATATTCAGGTTTAAAGTCAGTCATGTTCAGGTTTAAAGTCTGACATATTCAGGTTTAAAGTCAGTCATATTCAGGTTTAAAGTCTGTCGTATTCAGATTTAAAGTCTGTCATATTCAGGTTTAAAGTCAGTCATGTTCAGGTTTAAAGTCTGACATATTCAGGTTTAAAGTCAGTCATATTCAGGTTTAAAGTCTGTCGTATTCAGATTTAAAGTCCGTCATATTCAGGTTTAAAGTCCGTCGTATTCAGGTTTAAAGTCTGTCATATTCAGGTTTAAAGTCAGTCATATTCAGGTTTAACGTCCTCCATATTCAGGTTTAAAGTCCGTCATGATCAGGTTTAAAGTCTGTCATATTCAGGTTTAAAGTCAGTCATATTCAGGTTTAAAGTCCGTCGTATTCAGGTTTAAAGTCCGTAGTATTCAGGTTAAAAGTCCGTCGTATTCAGGTTTAAAGTCAGTCATATTGAGGTTTAAAGTCCATCATATTCAGGTTTAAAGTCCGTCGTATTCAGGTTTAAAGTCTGTCATATTCAGGTTTAAAGTCTGTCATATTCAGGTTTAAAGCCTGACATGTTCAGGTTTAAAGTCAGTCATGTTCAGTTTTAAAGTCTGTCATATTCAGGTTTAAAGTCAGTCATGCTCAGGTTTAAAGTCAGTCATGTTCAGGTTTAAAGTCTGTCATATTCAGGTTTAAAGCCTGACATATTCAGGTTTAAAGTCAGTCATGTTCAGGTTTAAAGTCTGACATATTCAGGTTTAAAGCCTGACATATTCCGGTTTAAAGTCCGTCGTATTCAGGTTTAACGTCCGTCATATTCAGGTTTAAGGTCCGTCATATTCAGGTTTAAAGTCTGTCATGTTCAGGTTTAAAGTCAGTCGTATTCAGGTTTAAAGTCAGTCATATTCAGGTTTAATGTCCGTCGTATTCAGGTTTAAAGTCCGTCGTGTTCAGGTTAAAAGTCCGTCGTATTCAGGTTTAAAGTCAGTCATATTGAGGTTTAAAGTCCATCATATTCAGGTTTAAAGTCCGTCGTATTCAGGTTTAAAGTCCGTCGTGTTCAGGTTTAAAGTCCGTCGTGTTCAGGTTTAAAGTCCGTCGTATTCAGGTTTAAAGTCAGTCATATTGAGGTTTAAAGTCCATCATATTCAGGTTTAAAGTCCGTCGTATTCAGGTTTAAAGTCCGTCGTGTTCAGGTTTAAAGTCCGTCGTGTTCAGGTTTAAAGTCTTACATATTCAGGTTTAAAGTCAGTCATGTTCAGTTTTAAAGTCTGTCATATTCAGGTTTAAAGTCAGTCATGTTCAGGTTTAAAGTCTGTCATATTCAGGTTTAAAGTCTGTCATATTCAGGTTTAAAGCCTGACATATTCAGGTTTAAAGTCAGTCATATTCAGGTTTAAAGTCCGTCGTATTCAGGTTTAAAGTCAGTCATGTTCAGGTTTAAAGTCCGACGTATTCAGGTTTAAAGTCAGTCATGTTCAGGTTTAAAGTCCGTCATATTCAGGTTTAAAGTCTGTCATATTCAGATTTAAAGTCGGTCATGTTCAGGTTTAAAGTCAGTCATGTTCAGGTTTAAAGTCTGTCATATTCAGGTTTAAAGTCTGTCATATTCAGGTTTAAAGTCAGTCATGTTCAGGTTTAAAGTCTGACATATTCAGGTTTAAAGTCTGTCATATTCAGGTTTAAAGTCTGTCATATTCAGGTTTAAAGTCAGTCATGTTCAGGTTTAAAGTCTGACATATTCAGGTTTAAAGTCAGTCATGTTCAGGTTTAAAGTCTGTCGTATTCAGATTTAAAGTCTGTCATATTCAGGTTTAAAGTCTGTCGTATTCAGATTTAAAGTCTGTCATATTCAGGTTTAAAGTCTGTCATATTCAGATTTAAAGTCGGTCATGTTCAGGTTTAAAGTCAGTCATATTCAGGTTTAAAGTCCGTCATATTCAGGTTTAAAGTCCATCATATTCAGGTTTAAAGTCTGATATATTCAGGTTTAAAGTCTGTCATATTCAGGTTTAAAGTCCGTCATATTCAGGTTTAAAGTCCATCATATTCAGGTTTAAAGTCTGATATATTCAGGTTTAAAGTCTGTCATATTCAGGTTTAAAGTCCGTCATATTCAGGTTTAAAGTCCATCATATTCAGGTTTAAAGTCTGATATATTCAGGTTTAAAGTCTGTCATATTCAGGTTTAAAGTCTGATATATTCAGGTTTAAAGTCTGTCATATTCAGGTTTAAAGTCTGATATATTCAGGTTTAAAGTCTGTCATATTCAGGTTTAAAGTCTGATATATTCAGGTTTAAAGTCTGTCATATTCAGGTTTGTCCCACTGAGATATTTTATGAACTTGTTTACAGTTATAAAATGATCAAAACCTGTAATCTGAGCAGGGGGGCTCACACTTCTGCATACGACTGTAGTGTAGAATGAAAATACTCACAGAACTCCAGAGCGAGATTCCAGCAGTCGCTGCAGCTTTTCCCTTAATTCCTGTAGTGGGACTTTTCTTAGATGATTCAGCAAAGCAGTCGTCACTGAGGAGTCATTACGCTGCTCCTCTTCAGGCTTCAGCAGACCCATCTCCACTGAGGAGTCGTTACGCTGCCCCTCTTCAGGCTTCTCCAAAGCAAGTATCACTGATGGGGTGATCACGATAAAAAGCAGATTTAAAGATGTAAATATATTAAATATATATAAATATATATTATATATGGGCGGCATGGTGGCGTGGTGGGTAGCGCTGTCGCCTCACAGCGAGGAGGGCCTGGGTTCGATTCCCCGGCCGGGTGACCGGGGTCCTCTCTGTGTGGAGTTGCATGTTCTCCCCGTGTCTGCGTGGGTTTCCTCCGGTTTCCTCCCACAGTTCAAAAACATGCAGTCAGGCCAATTGGACATGCTGAATTACCCCTAGGTGTGAGTGTGTGAGTGACTGTCTGTGTCTGTCTGTCTGCCCTGCGATGGACTGGCGACCTGTCCAGGGTGTATCCTGCCTTCCGCCCGAAGACTGCTGGGATAGGCTCCAGCACCCCCCCACGACCCTGACGGAGAAGCGGCTTGGAAGATGGATGGATGGATGGATATATTATATATATTACATGCATATATCAAAGCTGTTTAATTTTAGAATTCCTCCTGAAAATAATATAAATATCTAAATTTTTTAACAGATCATTCAACACTGACTTTTCAGTCTCATTATAAATACTAAAATACATAAAAGTTTTATATTAACAAAATGTATGAAGATTAAAGCTAAGATGAGAAGGCGTCTGTCCTTCTTCCACAACTGGTTTATTTGTCTGAAGACTGAAAAATAATTTGACCTGGAAAGAAGAGAAATAATATTCTAAAACTAGAAAAGTGCCTTTCCTGAAGGAAACGTAGGGAAGTTGTGCAGCAGATACTATGGAAGTCGATACAAGGAACCAGGGGTGGAATAAAAGAGTGAATTTGTGCTTGGAGGCTGCCCTGAGGTAGTGTATGTGACACGGTGTCGTTCGGGAAGCAGAAATAAAGTAGATTATCATGCAATTTTTCACCCAATTCATTGACAGTGTAAACTCAGTGCTACCTTAAAAGAAGCTCCACCTTAAAATTCAATACTATCTAAGGGCAGTTCCATCTTAAAAAAATCCATTATGTGTGGTGGCAGTGCAGAGAGACAGGCTGGGAGCAGGTGGGACATTGGAAAAGCACATTCCTAGTTACAGCTGCGCCTCTACTGTCATCAGATTTATCTTCTGCTTCTTCTGCTGTTTTTCTGCAGGATTTTTGTCCCCAACTAGTCCCGCAGTTTGAGATATCGACGCCGTTCCAACTCCAGATTGACCGGCCCAATTGTGTGATGCGTGCTTGTATACAGCTTTTTGATTATTAACACGTCACTAACCTTAAGGTGAGACCTCAATTAACATAGCAAAAAATTTAAGGTGGAACTGCTATTAACAAAGCACTAAATATGTCACAGTGTTTAAGGTGGAACCTTTTTTTTTTCTTTTTTTCTTTATTGAGGAATAAAAGCAAAACAGACGTATCTAGTAGTTCCACACATTCAAAAGCTTCCTCTTTTTTTCCCCCTTTGCTTATTTTCCACAAAAAGATGTACACACACACACACACACACACACAGAAAAGGACAATAACTACAAATTGGATAATCATGATGACAGAAAAATATATACCACTATCAGACTCAAAAGAAAACAATAAAAAAAATAAAAAATTCAATCCCCTCAGTCAGCTGGCACAACCTGAATTAAAATATATAAAAAAGGATTCCATTTGGAATAAAATGTTTTAGTATTGCCTTTCAAGGTGGACCGTATCTTTTCCACACTAAGAAAATGTAGGACATCCCGGAGCCACATTGAAATGGAAGGGCGTTTTGAAGACTTCCATAGTAGCAATATGCGGTGTCTTGCCAACAGAGACGTAAACGCTAGAACATCCGACTGAGCTCTGTCGAGCGAAGGGAAATCAGTGGAAAATCCAAATATTGCAACGAAAGGGTTCTTATTAATGTTGATTCCTAAAACCTGTCATAATCTTACAATATTCAGACCAAAATTTATGTAAAGAAGGACACAAAAAGAACATGTGACTTAAGTTACATGGAGCAGCATCACATTTATCACATTGATCACTGACAGCATTCTGATAATATCTGGATAGCTGAGACTTGGATAGATGGGTTCTATTTAATACCTTGAACTGAATCCACTGAAGTCTTGCACAAAACGAACTTGAGCGTACTTTGTGGCGTTGTCCCACCGTTGCTTTGTGAAAGTAATACCGAGCTCATGTTCCCAAGCACTTTTAATTTTAGTAAGAGGGTGCTGATCTAAAGCCATAATATGAGAGTAAATCTTAGATATTATAGATTTCTGAAAGGGGTTCCAAGTCAAAAGGTCATCCCATGATTGTGTGATGGGAAGACGTGTATAATTATGAAAAAGGGATGAGACACAGTGTCTGAATTGTAAATACCTAAACAAATGGGATGGGGGTAAATTAAAATCTGCAGCTAACTGAGCAAAACTGTAAAAAGTACCATCCTTATAAAGGTCACGAAAAGATCTGATACCGCTCTCATGCCATGTATTAAAAGCTGTGTGAGTCAGAGCGGGGGGGGGGGGGATGGATGATTTTCCAGTATAGGCATCGATAAAGAAGGAGATGTGAGTTTAAAATGACGTCTAAATTGAGACCAGATTCGCAGATTCTCCCCACCACCCCTGATTCCTCCTATCTACCCCCTCACCCTCCCCATCACCACTGACCCCTCTCATCCAGAACATCCCCTTTTTCAGACACGCCCCTCTGGTAGAAGATTCAGGGCCATCAAAACCATCAAAACCAGCACAACCAGACCTGCTAACAGTTTTTCCCCAGAGCTGCAGCTCATTAACCACAGTGGACACTCACACTTTCCACCTGAACCATCAAACCTCCTCACTGTACTACAGTAACTCCTCCGTAAAAGGTTTATTTTCACACTGTGAATATTCCTCTGCTCATGTTCAGTGTGACTCTCTCCCACATCTCCACCTATTCCAGGGTGGAGCTCTGTAACAGGTCTGACTGCTAATAGATCCTCTGCTGCTTCACTGTTTACACGTGTGGATCTCCTTCAGCTCTACGCTGATCTCAGTGGACCACATGATATCAGATAAACTTCAGATTCTCTGGTTAAAGAAATGGAAACAGTAAGAAATAAAAACTCCACTTTACCTCTTTTCAGTTCCTCCTTTTCTGGCCATTCTGTAAACAGAGAAGATTAAGAATGAAGACATGCACAGGTGAAGAGAACATCTGCAGGTGCTGATCCGTTTTCTAGGGAGCAGCTGTTTGTAGAATTAGTTACTGGTCATATTCTCACACTGTGTGTGTGAAGCGTAATAAAGACAATATTTACATGATAATTAAAGAAAATATTCCCCACTTCATCAATGAGGAACATAAACATGCCCAAACTATTTCAGAGTAACTCCGTAAACCTGGTTCAGGGAACAGACGGTATGAACTAGTGAGACTAACAGGCTGAGAGGGAGGCTTTAAGCTGTAGTCCAGTACAGACACTGACCACCTGTTAATAATATGATCTGTAACTCAGTCCAAAGGGTTTCTATAATAAAGCCGATGCCAGGAGAGATTCTGAGATCTTTCTCCCATTTTAAAGTTGGAAGTGCAACAGTATTACCCAGATCAGTGAGAAGTTTATAGAAAATCAAAAGCAGTTTCTTATTAGTTTTTATTTCACTAATGGCTTCAATTAGTTTGGGTGGGTGAAGGGGGTTATTTATAATATTTACTTTAGACTTCACTACAGATTTGAGTTGAAAATATTGATATCTCCCGATACTGAATATCTGGATCAAATCTTTGAACGAGATAAAGGTGTCATCCTTAAAAACATGATGCAGATGTGTGATCCTTCTTTTCCCATGTAGTGAAGTGTAATGGTGAGTTATTAAGCAGGAAGCTGGGATTGTGCCAAATTGGATGGTGCTGAGCTGCAGCTGGTAATGTTGAGCATTTTCCACCAGGCTCTCAGAGCTGTGGATATGGCAGCATTGCAGAACCATGCTCCCTGTTTTATTGTGTGATTAATGAAGGGAAGGTCTGATAAATATATTTCATTACAGATTTCCTGCTCTATTTCTAACCACGAATGATAGGTTTCTTCAGGATGTGTCCATATATATATATATATATATATATATATATATATATATATTGCAGTTGGCTTGCAAGATAACACATAAAAATGTGGTGCTCTCAGTCCTCCTACTTCTTTGCTTTTTTGTAATGTTAAGTTTAACTCTTGGGTTTTTATTTTTCCAATAAAATGTAGTTATTGCAGAATCTAATGATATGAACCAGTTAGTGGTTGAACAGGTGTCTCTGTAAATAGGTCATTTATTTTTGGGAGGATTGACATTTTTATAGTTGCTATTCTACCAAGTAATGAAATAGGTGAGTGCATCCAGCGTTGTAGATCATCTTCTATAGTTTTCAGCAGTGGTTTGAAATTAAGAGTAAACAACTCTCAGAGTTCTGGGGAAATAGTGATGTCTAGGTATTTAATCTTGCCAGTGGTGAAGGCAGGGAATGGGGTTTGAGGTGCACCATTACGACCACAGTGGCAGATTGTAGATTTGTTCGTTTATTGAATAGCGAGATATTTTGGAGAATGAGTGCTGTTGCCTCTTGTAGAGAGTTAGATGGATCCTGTAGGCATGACACATCATCTGCATAGAGGCTGATCTTATGTTGTGTGTTTTGTGTAATTATATCTTTTGATGTTTCTATTTAGTCTGATTGCTGCTGCTAGTGGTTCTATAAAATTGAGAATAAAGATGGAGACGATGAGCATCCCTGTCTAGTGCCACTTTGCAGTGTGATGCTCTGGGAGGTGAGCCCATCAGTAGTGACTGTAGCCATGGGTGATGGATATAATGTCCTGATCCATTGGATGTTTGATTTCGCCAAAGCCGGAATTCTGCAATGTAGTAAAGAAATTTCCAGGTAATTATCAAACGCTTTTTCCACATCTAACGAGGTAATTATGACCTCTAAATTGAGCTCTTGGCTGATGGAAATCAGATTGAATAGTCTGCGCAGATTATCAGAAGAGTGCCGTCCTTTAATAAAACCTGTCTGGTCTGGGTGATTAATTAATGGCATAACTGTTTTAATCCGGTTAACCAGTGCTTTACTGATTATTTTGATATCAGTGTTAATAAGTGTTAATAAGGATCAGGCCGCAGACAGACAGGCTAAACTGACCGTCTGCGATCCGCCTTGAGGCGTCACCCAAGATCAACTTTATAGAGACTGTGTCTTTGCCCCGAATTAAAACTAAATTTAATCATAGAAAAACTCAATCAGTCCGTTTAAACAACCTAATCAACATATATCCATGTTCTGATGATCGCACTAACACCTTCAATCTAAAACTTGGACTACTTAATATAAGATCACTAAACTCTAAAGCAGTCGTCATAAATGAAATTATAAGCAATCATAAATTTGACATTTTCTGTCTCACTGAAACTGGTTAGACCAGATGAATATTCAGCTTTAAATGAAGCCACGCCTACAGGCTATAATTATGCACATAGGCCAAGATTATCAGGCGAGGGAGGTGGAGTCTGTGTAATATACCAAAATACTCTCAATATCGGTCAGAAACAATGTGACACTTTCACTTCCTTTGAGGTCCTTTCTATTCACGTCACAAATCCGGTCACAAAAAAGAAGGCGTTCTCATTATTTAACATTTACAGACCACCAGGGTCATACTCTGAATTTATAAAAGAATTTAGTGACTTCGCTGCAAACCTGGCTGTGTGCAACGATAAAGTAATAATTGTAGGGGATTTTAATATTCACTTTGAGAAGGTAGACGACCCATTAAAAAGGGCATTTACCTCAATCCTAGACTCTGTTGGTTTTACCCAAAATGCAGCAGGGCCTACACACGACTGTAGTCATACGTTAGATTTGGTTTTGACACTAGGTCTTAACATAGACAAGCTTAATATCCTACCGCAAACCACAGTGATCTCCGACCATTAACTAATTTCATATGAGCTACGACTCAGCCATAATATATATACGTCCCCTCGTTGTTCAACAAAGCGCACAATAAAATCTTCTACCGCCCTACAATTTATAGAAAATCTCCCAGAGTTATCAACCCCAGTCTCCACTGCATCAGACCCAATGGAACTAGATTCACTAACCGATTATTTAGAAAATACATTACGATCCACTTTAGAAAATGTGGCCCCACTTAAAATAAAAAGAATAAGGCAGAAAAAGCTCGCCCCACGGTACAACGATAAAACCCGGACCTTAAAACAAACAGCTCGGAAATTAGACCGGAAATGGCGTCATACCAAGCTGGAAGTGTTCCACACTGCCTGGAAGGACGGCCTTATAGAGTATAGAAATGCTCTCACAGAAGCTCGCTCAGCATATCTGGCCTTGCTGATCGAGAATAATAAGTATAATCCTAGAGTTCTGTTTAATGTGATTTCCCAAATCACACAAAATCAAGCAGGTACTGAACCAGAAATTCCAGCAACTCTCACTAGTAAAGTTTTTATGGACTTCTTCAATAATAAAGTTGAAAATATTAGACGACAAATTCAACCCACAGTATCAAATTCAAATCCAGCTTTGCTGCCATCTGACTTGGCTGATATAGAACAAAACACAGCTGTAGAAAAGAGCCTGGAAACCTTTTACCCCCTCCCACAGCTGGAACTAGAGAAGATTATCTCTTCTGCAAATTGCACAACCTGCACACTCGATGCAATTCCATCAAAATTACTCAAAGAAGTCCTGCCAGTTATTATAAACCCTATTTCAACTATTGTAAACTCGTTCCTTAGTCCGGGCCATGTACCCAAAGCTTTTAAACTAGCAGTTATCAAACCCCTGATCAAGAAACCAAATCTTGATGTCACCGTTTTGTCTAATTACTTACCGTAAACTTACCGTTTATATCAAAGATCTTAGAAAAAGCTGTGGCCCAACAACTTAGTTCATAACTACACAAGAACCATATATATGAAAAATTCCATCTGGATTCAGGCCACACCACAGCACTGAGACGGCTCTAGTTAAGATAACTAATGATCTTCTTCTTGCCTCTGATCAAGGTTACATATCTCTCTTAGTGCTACTTGACCTTAGCGCGGCTTTCGATACAATAGACCACAATATTCTCTTAGAAAGGTTAGAAAACATGGTTGGAGTCACAGGGACGGCCCTATCATGGTTCAGATCTTACCTATCAGAACGTTATCAGTTCGTTAGGGTAAACAATTTATCTTCCAATTATTCAAAAGTGAGATTTGGAATTCCGCAGGGGTCTATATTAGGACCATTACTATTTACACTATACATGTTACCGTTAGGCACAGTTATAAGTAACCATGGCGTAAACTTTCATTGTTATGCAGACAATACTCAACTGTACATATCAGCCAAACCTGATGACCAACACAGGTTAAAGAAAATGGAGGACTGTGTAAAAGACGTGAAAGGCTGGATGTCACGCAACTTCCTCCTATTAAACAGTAACAAAACGGAGGTTCTCCTTCTGGGTCCAAAATTAGCGAGAAGTAAATCACCAGATTTAATCTTAAATCTCGCCGACTTTCCAGCCACACCTGGATCAGCAGCAAAAAATCTCGGCGTTATAATAGATTCGGATTTATCACTCGATCAACACACAGGCGGCATCACTAGGACAGCTTTTCTACATCTTCACAACATCGCCAAGATCAGAAATGCCCTGTCCCTGCGTGATGCAGAAACACTAGTACACGCCTTTATTACTTCTAGGCTAGACTACTGTAACGCACTACTGTCAGGATGCACGAGCAGGAATTTAAACAAACTCCAACTAGTCCAAAACACCGCAGCCAGGGTCCTCACTAAAACTAGAACATCTGATCATATCAGTCCAGTGCTATCATCACTTCATTGGCTGCCTGTTAAATTCCGTATTGATTATAAAATCCTTTTATTGACTTATAAAGCCCTACATGGTCTTGCTCCTGAGTACCTGCAAGACCTTATTTCTCATTATGAGCCATCACGACCACTCAGATCCCAGAGCGCTGGCTTATTAATAGTCCCCAGAATTCCTAAGGCTGCAGCTGGGGGAAGAGCTTTTTCTTATAAAGCCCCCAAACTCTGGAATGATCTTCCAGAAACTGTTCGGGACTCAGACACAGTCTCAATCTTTAAGAATAGTCTGAAAACTCACTTGTTCAGTTTAGCTTTTGGTAGCTAATGTTCCCCCTAGATAAAGGCAGCAGATCCAGGGGTCCATGGACACAGGGAATTATAGTAAACTGAGACTGGTGCTGTTGTCCAGCTGCTCGCACGCGGTCACTCAGGTCTGTGGACGGTGGAGCGGAGGGATGCCAGACTGTTTCAGAGTGCTGCCGTGTCTGTGTGTCCTTCTGGTTCTCTCCTGTTAGTTAAGCTGTCGTAGTCAGATCTGCCGGAGTCGTTAGCCACACTCTGGGAATGTTTACATTCCCTGTTTTACATACAAACAAACAGAATAAAACGAATTCCCTCTCCCTGCGTTTTTTTTTTCCCGAGGATACAATCGCCCACATGTCCGGCCGGACACTGAAGGACGACTGACTGCTGAGCCCTCCTGCTACCCACTTCAGACCAGCTGCCCACGCCCCAGCTACCACCACCATCCTTGGACCAACTGCACACCCTACACTGATGTTCTCATAGACTCCCAGCTATTCCTAATACCAATATTACTGCTATTAATATTAGTAGTATAATCACTTGTAGGTAGTTTAAGTTTCAATTAAGAAATTCATGATCTCTACAGGATGCAGAAAAGCTAGTTCATGCATTTATCACTTCAAGGCCTGATTACTGTAATGCACTGCTGTCTGGACGTCCCAGCAAAAGCCTTAACAAGCTTCAGCTAGTCCAGAACGCTGCAGCCAGAGTCTCACAAGAACTAGGAAGTTTGACCATATTAGTCCAGTTTTATCAGCCCTGCACTGGTTACCAGTTCAATTTCGCATTGATTATAAAATCCTATTACTCACCTATAAAGCTCTAAACGGACTCGCCCCTCAGTACCTGAGTGAGCTCCTCTCCCACTATGAACCATCACACCTACTTAGATCACAAGGTGCTGCTCACTACTGGTACCTAGAATAAATAAAGCTACATCAGGGGGGAGAGCTTTCTCATACAAGCCCCCCAGCTCTGGAATAATCTTCCTGTTAATGTTCAGGAATCAGACACAGCCTCAATCTTTAAGTCTAGGCTAAAAACTTATTTGTACAGTCAAGCATTTGGTGACTAGTCTTCCCTGTCAGGTCTAGACCTGCTGGAGTCTACACTGCTCTGTTTTACTGTAATCTGTGGTCAGCCACTCTTTACAGTACTAACTCTTTTTTTTCTTCTCCTTTCTCTGCCGAGCTGATCAGCTGCCCATCCTGTGCGCCTGATGCTGTTGCCTCTACTGCCTTGATTGGTGCCGCTGCTCACCAGCCTTCTGGACCGGTTTGACCACCACTGAGCTTCTTGCTGTACAGCGCTGTGCAGTCCTCACCCTCAGATCTCTCTCTTTCTTTTCCCACTTTACTATAATACTTCATACTAATAATGTTTGCTGTCCGGTGTCGACCAGAGGAGGACGGGTTCCCCTTCTGAGTCCTGGTTCCTCTCAAGGTTTCTTCCTCTTTTAGGGAGTTTTTCCTTGCCACCGTTGCCGCTGGCGACGCTCATGGGGGCTCGGACCCGGATTTTCTTTCTTCTTTTCTCTTCTCTCTGTAATACTGATTGTTCTGTAAAGCTGCTTTGTGACAACACCTGCTGTAAAAAGCGCTATATAAATAAATTTTGCTTGCTTGCTTGCTAGTTTGACCAGAGGAGGACGGGTCCCCCCTGGTGAGCCTGGTTCCTTCCAAGGTTTCTTCCTCAGTTCTGAGGGAGTTTTTCCTTGCTACTGTCGCCTCTGGCTTGCTCACTTGGGGTTTTTTTTACACTTCTTGTTAAAACTCTTGTTAACAAGGTCTTTTCTGGAATTCTGTGAACCTGCTTTACGACAACATCCGTTGTAAAAAGCTCTATACAAATAAATTTGATTTGATATGATTTGATAAGTGATATGGGCCGATAGCTAGAGGGAAGTTTTGGGTCTAAGCCAGGCTTAAGCAGTACTGAGATAAGGGCTGTGTTCACATTAGGTGGAATTTGAGTTGTGCTGTATATTTTCTGCCATTTAAAAAAATTGAGGGAATATAATGCGCCAAAAATGTTTATAGAAGTCTGCAGGAAAGCCATCTGGACCGGGAGCTTCATTATTGGGCATCTGCATTAAAGCATCATAAAGTTCTTCTTCAGTTATTGGCTTGTCCAGTGTTTCTGCATTTTCTGAGCTCAATTTTGGCAGATTATTAGAGTTTAAACAGTGGTTAATGACATCTGGGGATGGATCTGATCAGAAGTATAGAGCTCCTTATAAAATGCTTGAAACGTGTTATTTATTTCCAGAGGTGTGACCAGCGTCTCCCCTGCAGAACTGTTTATAGCCGGTATAAGAGACTTTTCTGTTCTGTTTAACTCGATTAGCTAGATATTCCCCTGATTGATTATTATATCTGAAGTGCTCAAACCTGAGTCTAAATATAAATTGTGTTTTTTATTGATTATATCATCTAACAGATTGTAGATGGTTTATTTCCTGTTGTGTTTCTTAGGGTCTTCAGCATATTTATCAGTAAGATCTTTGATTCTTTGGTTCAGTTCTTTTTTCTTCTTTGTTGAATATGCAAAGATTTTCCCTCTCAATGCTGCTTTGCCTGTCTCCCAGAGTAATGTGGGTGAAATTTCCGGGGAATTATTTATTTCCACGAAGGATGCCCATTCTTTTTAAAAAGGAGTCAAAGTCGGCGTCTTTAAGCAGAGAAATATTAAAACGCCATCTTGGTGCAGGCAGTATGGGCTTACAGTTCAATTTAAAGGACACTGGGACGTGGTCACTGATTACGATTGGGTGTATGTAATTATCTGATATGTCAGGCAGTGTGGTTTTCATGGATTAGAAAAAATCTATTCTTGAGCCTGTTTTATGAACCGATGAGTAGTATGTGCTCTTTTTTTCAGATTAGTTACTCTCCAAGGATCAAGTAGACCAAAATCAGCCATGTACTGGTTTAGTGTATTGGTGGAGTGGGAGTTGTGTGGCTTGTTCACAGTATTAGATCCGTCCAATGTGTGGCTGATAACTGTATTAAAGTCACCTCCTATTACAGTTATTGAGTTAGTGATTAGTGTTCAGTGCTGAAAAGAATGAATGGGGGAAAAAAAAGGGGGGGGGGGGGTTGTTGTTTGGGCCATTTAGGTTTGCAATGGTGAAATCTTTATCATATATTGAAACATTAATGAAAACGTTGTGAGTCAGAAACTGTAGTCTTATGAATTAACGATATTCTCTTGTGCAATAATATGGAAACTCCTCTTTGGTGGGAGTTATATGTTAATTGAATTTAATTTGTGATGCTTGATTGATCTGACAAACTGCCTTCTCTTTGTGCCGATTATACAGTATCAGATCCTCTGCTGATTACAGCGTGTGGATCTCCTTCACTCTACGCTGATCTCAGTGGATTATACAGTATCAGATCCTCTGCTGATTACAGCGTGTGGATCTCCTTCACTCTACGCTGATCTCAGTGGATTATACAGTATCAGATCCTCTGCTGATTACAGCGTGTGGATCTCCTTCACTCTACGCTGATCTCAGTGGATTATACAGTATCAGATTCTCTGCTGATTACAGTGTGTGGATCTCCTTCACTCTACGCTGATCTCAGTGGATTATACAGTATCAGATCCTCTGCTGATTACAGTGTGTGGATCTCCTTCACTCTACGCTGATCTCAGTGGATTATACAGTATCAGATCCTCTGCTGATAACAGCGTGTGGATCTCCTTCACTCTACGCTGATCTCAGTGGATTATACAGTATCAGATCCTCTGCTGATTACAGTGTGGATCTCCTTCACTCTACGCTGATGTCAGTGGATTATACAGTATTGGATCCTCTGCTGATTACAGCGTGTGGATCTCCTTCACTCTACGCTGATCTCAGTGGATTATACAGTAGCAGATCCTCTGCTGATTACAGTGTGTGGTTCTCCTTCACTCTACGCTGATCTCAGTGGATTATACAGTATCAGATCCTCTGCTGATTACAGTGTGTGGATCTCCTTCACTCTACGCTGATCTCAGGGGATTATACAGTATCAGATTCTCTGCTGATTACAGCGTGTGGTTCTCCTTCACTCTACGCTGATCTCAGTGGATTATACAGTATCAGATCCTCTGCTGATTACAGCGTGTGGTTCTCCTTCACTCTACGCTGATCTCAGTGGATTATACAGTATCAGATCCTCTGCTGATTACAGCGTGTGGTTCTCCTTCACTCTACCCTGATCTCAGTGGATTATACAGTATCAGATCCTCTGCTGATTACAGTGTGTGGTTCTCCTTCACTCTACGCTGATCTCAGTGGATTATACAGTATCAGATCCTCTGCTGATTACAGCGTGTGGTTCTCCTTCACTCTACACTGATCTCAGTGGATTATACAGTATCAGATCCTCTGCTGATTACAGTGTGTGGTTCTCCTTCACTCTACGCTGATCTCAGTGGATTATACAGTATCAGATCCTCTGCTGATTACAGTGTGTGGATCTCCTTCACTCTACGCTGATCTCAGTGGATTATACAGTATCAGATCCTCTGCTGACTACAGCGTGTGGATCTCCTTCACTCTACGCTGATCTCAGTGGATTATACAGTATCAGATCCTCTGCTGATTACAGCGTGTGGATCTCCTTCACTCTACGCTGATCTCAGTGGATTATACAGTATCAGATTCTCTGCTGATTACAGTGTGTGGATCTCCTTCACTCTACGCTGATCCCAGTGGATTATACAGTATCAGATCCTCTGCTGATTACAGTGTGTGGATCTCCTTCACTCTACGCTGATGTCAGTGGATTATACAGTATCAGATCCTCTGCTGATTACAGCGTGTGGATCTCCTTCACTCTACGCTGATGTCAGTGGATTATACAGTATCAGATCCTCTGCTGATTACAGCGTGTGGTTCTCCTTCACTCTACGCTGATCCCAGTGGATTATACAGTATCAGATCCTCTGCTGATTACAGTGTGTGGATCTCCTTCACTCTACGCTGATCTCAGTGGATTATACAGTATCAGATCCTCTGCTGATTACAGCGTGTGGTTCTCCTTCACTCTACGCTGATCTCAGTGGATTATACAGTATCAGATCCTCTGCTGATTACAGTGTGTGGATCTCCTTCACTCTACACTGATCTCAGTGGATTATACAGTATCAGATCCTCTGCTGATTACAGCGTGTGGATCTCCTTCACTCTACGCTGATCTCAGTGGATTATACAGTATCAGATCCTCTGCTGATTACAGTGTGTGGATCTCCTTCACTCTACACTGATCTCAGTGGATTATACAGTATCAGATCCTCTGCTGATTACAGCGTGTGGATCTCCTTCACTCTACGCTGATCCCAGTGGATTATACAGTATCAGATCCTCTGCTGATTACAGCGTGTGGTTCTCCTTCACTCTACGCTGATCTCAGTGGATTATACAGTATCAGATCCTCTGCTGATTACAGTGTGTGGTTCTCCTTCACTCTACACTGATCTCAGTGGATTATACAGTATCAGATCCTCTGCTGATTACAGCGTGTGGATCTCCTTCACTCTACGCTGATCTCAGTGGATTATACAGTATCAGATCCTCTGCTGATTACAGTGTGTGGATCTCCTTCACTCTACGCTGATCTCAGTGGATTATACAGTATCAGATCCTCTGCTGATTACAGCGTGTGGATCTCCTTCACTCTATACTGATCTCAGTGGATTATACAGTATCAGATCCTCTGCTGATTACAGTGTGTGGATCGCCTTCACTCTACGCTGATCTCAGTGGATTATACAGTATCAGATCCTCTGCTGATTACAGCGTGTGGATCTCCTTCGCTCTACGCTGATCTCAGTGGATTATACAGTATCAGATCCTCTGCTGACTACAGCGTGTGGATCTCCTTCACTCTACGCTGATCTCAGTGGATTATACAGTATCAGATCCTCTGCTGATTACAGTGTGTGGATCTCCTTCACTCTACGCTGATCTCAGTGGATTATACAGTATCAGATCCTCTGCTGATTACAGCGTGTGGATCTCCTTCACTCTACGCTGATCTCAGTGGATTATACAGTATCAGATCCTCTGCTGATTACAGTGTGTGGATCTCCTTCACTCTACGCTGATCTCAGTGGATTATACAGTATCAGATCCTCTGCTGATTACAGTGTGTGGATCTCCTTCACTCTACACTGATCTCAGTGGATTATACAGTATTAGATCCTCTGCTGATTACAGCGTGTGGATCTCCTTCACTCTACGCTGATCTCAGTGGATTATACAGTATCAGATCCTCTGCTGATTACAGCGTGTGGATCTCCTTCACTCTACGCTGATCTCAGTGGATTATACAGTATCAGATCCTCTGCTGATTACAGTGTGTGGATCTCCTTCACTCTACGCTGATCTCAGTGGATTATACAGTATCTGATCCTCTGCTGATTACAGCGTGTGGATCTCCTTCACTCTACGCTGATCTCAGTGGATTATACAGTATCAGATCCTCTGCTGATTACAGTGTGTGGTTCTCCTTCACTCTACGCTGATCTCAGTGGATTATACAGTATCAGATCCTCTGCTGATTACAGTGTGTGGATCTCCTTCACTCTACGCTGATCTCAGTGGATTATACAGTATCAGATCCTCTGCTGATTACAGTGTGTGGATCTCCTTCACTCTACGCTGATCTCAGTGGATTATACAGTATCTGATCCTCTGCTGATTACAGCGTGTGGATCTCCTTCACTCTACGCTGATCTCAGTGGATTATACAGTATCAGATCCTCTGCTGATTACAGTGTGTGGTTCTCCTTCACTCTACGCTGATCTCAGTGGATTATACAGTATCAGATCCTCTGCTGATTACAGTGTGTGGATCTCCTTCACTCTACGCTGATCTCAGTGGATTATACAGTATCAGATCCTCTGCTGATTACAGCGTGTGGTTCTCCTTCACTCTACGCTGATCTCAGTGGATTATACAGTATCAGATCCTCTGCTGATTACAGCGTGTGGATCTCCTTCACTCTACGCTGATCTCAGTGGATTATACAGTATCAGATCCTCTGCTGATTACAGTGTGTGGATCTCCTTCACTCTACGCTGATCTCAGTGGATTATACAGTATCAGATCCTCTGCTGATTACAGTGTGTGGATCTCCTTCACTCTATGCTGATCTCAGTGGATTATACAGTAGCAGATCCTCTGCTGATTACAGTGTGTGGATCTCCTTCACTCTATGCTGATCTCAGTGGATTATACAGTAGCAGATCCTCTGCTGATTACAGTGTGTGGATCTCCTTCACTCTACGCTGATCTCAGTGGATTATACAGTATCAGATCCTCTGATTAAATAAAAGTAAACAATAAGAAATGAAATAACTCCAGTTTACCTCTTTCCCATCTTTCCTCTTCTTCTTTTCTTTTTCTTTCTGTAAACAGAGAAGTAAAGAATGAACACAGGCACATGTGAAGAGAAAACCAGCAGGTGTGTGGTGTGTCGTACAGCCAGCAGTTGTTTTAGAATTAGCTTACTGGATATATTCTCACACTGTGTGTGTGTGGAATGTATTAAAAGACTAAATTGTATGTTGATTATGAAAGAAAAAAATATCAATTTGCCCCAAATTATCAATTTCAGAGCGTAGCTCCGTAAACCTGGTTCAGTGATCAGACGGTATGAACTAGTGAGACTAACAGGCTGAGAGGGAGGCTTTAAGCTGTAGGGCAGTACAGACACTGACCACCTGTTAATAATATAAACAGTACCCTAATAATCCAAAGGATTACTACATTCATTTAATGTAATGTTCTTTTGAGACTAAATGTGCCACAGGACTCCAAACTTTCTGGCGACACAAGCTGGAAAAAAGTTCCTACTTGGCTCATCAAGTTTCATAAGAAGCCAAACAACCAAGGACCTGCACGTTTGTGTCGTGCCCCTTCGGCTCTTTCTTATGTTACATAAACATCCCAGCTTGTGATAATTAGAATTATGTCAATGATGTGGAAATTAATAAATGAATCAAATGTTGTAGTTACTTGAACTAAAAACCCTGGGGTTTCTGCAGCAGCGCAGTTTGTGTGATGTGCACTTATTTTATCTGTTAAACTGTCAGTCAAACTGTCCCAGTGTCCATCACGTCTGTTGATCCAGTCACACACAGACCCTCTGTAATCCGTGTCCTGCAATGTGAGCGTGTTGATATTGTGTTCTGCTAAAATGTGAACAGAGTTAGTACCTACCTTTATATTTGTAAAAAACGATGCCAGCCAGGATGAGGACTATAATCACTGCAACTGCAAACCCTATAGCCACTTTGGCACCAGTTGACATGGGCAGGTTTTCTGAAACACAATAAAAAGACTGCTTTAGTTTCTGCATCTACAGTCACATTAGTCTCCTGTGAGTTAGAGAATAAAGTTCTACATTAAGACTTTATAAAAACGCACTGAGAACATGAACTAAATGCTGGTCTAAACTCGTTTCACTGCTGAATCACTGCGTTTCTCCTGTGGGACAGTTTTAATAAAGCTAGTTTCCTCCGTTTGATGTGGACGGAGAGACTGCAGGACTTATTCCTGTTTGTCGGCCGTGCATCCGGTAGAAAGGTGTTTCTTACCGAGGGACAGTTTTAGAGATTCTGTTCTTGTAGATTTTCTCCTCCTTTATCCAGGAAAAGCGCAGAAATACATAGAAATATTTTCTGGTCTTCACAAGCAACAGCGTTTTCTTTGAATTAGGTGCGTCCTAGTTCCTCAGTTCCTGATTAGGGCACAAGGTGGCGTCCTGTCTCGGGGAGGAGTTCAGATCTTCTCTACTGTTTCGTGTTTGTTTTGTTTGTAATTGTGTAAGTTTAGAGTTTTAGCACTTCAAACGCAGAAACTAAGCCGAGTTTGGTTTTCCAGAGGTGTGGCTGGTTCCACTCCTACAGAATCCACATCTCCACAGTGTGCAGACAGAAGTGCATCTGAGGTGGATTTAACAAAGACGCTTCGTTTTAGATGCTTTGTCTAAAACGAAAAGCTGAGCTGTGTAAGAAGTTTGATCTGCCAGAAAAGCTCACAGCTGAGTCAGGAGCAGAGCTTCACAGTTCCAGCTAAATGTGTGAAAGATTTTGAGGGGTGTGTTCAGATATTCAGAGAGTGGCAGGCTTAGCTTATGGGAGAACAGCGTTCCAGGATTGACCAATTAAAAGATGAACGTTCTCATCCCAAACGTGCTGCTATCAGTGCACAGACAGCCTGTGAAAGCACTCAGCGCTCGCTTGTTCTGCTTAAAGCAAAAGTTCAGGTTCTAGTAAAAGGCTGTGAGAACAGAGCAAAACACCAGTTATTTCCATCTTGAGATGAATTTAAACCCAGACAGGGCAGTCCACGTCTTCCAGTGACCGTGAGGACGACACGTTTGACCTCCCTGTACTGGACGCTGCTGTACTGATGAAACATGTGAAACTAAAAGACGGACAGGATAAAGTAGCCGTGAAGCACAGGCCCCTTCCTCCTGAACAAACTGATGGCACTGCAGAAGAATCCAGCCTAAAGTCCTAAAGTGATGGTGTGACAGGTAGGACCTGTCTAATGGTGTGCAGTTCCCCTCCAGACCCTTTTAGTGGTAACACCAGGGAGTGTGGGGGGAAGAGTGTCTAGGGAGGAGGCTGCATCGTTGATGTCGTCATGCAGCACTGCAGTAGTGACGCAATCCACTGATTGGTCGTGCCTTTATATTCTACCGGCCCTGCTCGTTAATGATGGTGTGGCGTGGTGCACGTTAGCTGTCTGAGCTTGGCGGTGCGTCGTGATTTCACTGTGTAAGTACACATTTAGTGATTTGTGGTGTTAGTAAAGTTGAATATTGGTAAGTGATGTTAGTTTAACACTTTACAGATCAAGAGCTCTGCCTGAGCCTTAGAAGAGCACATTTTATGGGTACTTTGTGCGGTGTCAAGAGACTTTATGACCTGGGGAAGCAAGACAGCAGCAACAAGCCTGACACGTTCTAGGTTGGTATTTTAGGAATTTGTAGTGTTACTTTGTAAATGTAATAGAGTAGATTTATTTGTGCTGGTCTAATTTTTATTTTATTAGACACAGAAACTCCCAGTAGAGGAATACAAGTAGTACCACTTGCTGAAAACAGACCAGCCCCAGTGAGCAAGTCCTTGAAGGTAATGGGGGGTGTGCGTGAGCCTACCTTCGCGAGGAAGAAGCGAGGGACTGTATACAAGTTAATGTCCTGTTTTTGTTTTATTCCTCTGCTGTAGGTTACCTCATCGGCACCAGGCGCTGTTTTGTTTTATTGTTTTTTGTGGGTTTTTTGTTTGCTGTATGTTTTTTTAATTATAATAACAATAATAACTTGTTATTGTTTTAGTTCTTCCTGTGTCTATTTGAGACGGGCAATTGAGTGACGTGCTTTCGTCACTGCATCATGAGCCCTGAGGTTGCTCTTTAAGTGAGATTGGAAGCTGGCGGAAGAGGGTTTTTTTTTTTTTTTTTTTTTTTTTTTTTTTAACTAGAATAAACAAGTGTGAATTTTATTCTGTGATATTAATAACTTTGTTTGTTTTCTCCAAAGGTGCTGATGGTGGGATGCACCCAGTGTGGGGTTGGGTGATATTTTGCAGTGGTTGTGTTGGTATTTGACTTCACCAGAGTGCCGTGGTTTTACTGCACAGAAGGTAGTTTGATGTGAACCATTTGTCCATTTATAGTGTTAAACCCTCCACTGGAGTGCATGACCACCACAGTGGCCTAGAGACTTTTTGTGTGTGTTTTTTTATTTTTTCCCTATTGTCTTAAACTTTGGTATTGTTGCCTGTTCTTGAGTAAATGTAAGGGGTTACTACCCACCTCTGAACCGGTCTATAAAGACGGTATGAGGGTCTTTTGACATGAAAGGACATTTTGGTCAGTGGCCTCACTGCAT
The DNA here is from genome assembly GCF_015220715.1 of Pygocentrus nattereri. Taxonomy (NCBI): domain Eukaryota; kingdom Metazoa; phylum Chordata; class Actinopteri; order Characiformes; family Serrasalmidae; genus Pygocentrus; species Pygocentrus nattereri. Next base: position 3,024,092 of record NC_051219.1, read on the forward strand.
TTCATCACTCAGCCAGCTGCTGTTTTTATGTTTGTGCCCCATCATTGCTGGACGTGTGGCGCCACCACTGGCAGTCAGTTCTTTAGATAGACGGACGTGTTCAGATGAACTGGAAACGTGCTGGTGTGTTTGTGTGGTAAACAAACAGATGAAAGTGCAAACTCCAAACATAAAAGGCTGATGGAAATTGACCATCTGCGAATTTAGGTAAAGAAACTGGAATTTGCCATGAAAAACAGGAATGAACTGATAGAGTTATCACCTGTTTGGAAAAGTATGAAATCCTTAGTAAAGCGAAGCTCTTAAACTACAACCCCAACTCAATGAGTGAGTATTTGCAAAAAACAATAAAGTTTATCTGTTTGAACATTAAATATCTTGTCATTGTAGTGTGTTCAGTTGAATATCGGTTGAAAAGGATTTGCAAATCATTGTATTCTGTCTTTATTTGTTTTACACAACGTCCCAACTTCACTGGAACTGGGGTTCATCAGTATTTTAAAGAGCTCTGGGTTCATGGTAAACCGTGGTGTGAACGGTCATCACGCCGTGGCGTTTGTTTATCATCAGTATGTTACAGAGCTCTGGGTTCATGGTAAACCGTGGTGTGAACGGTCATCACGCCGTGGCGTTTGTTTATCATCAGTATGTTAAAGAGCTCTGGGTTCATGGTAAACCGTGGTGTGAACGGTCATCACGCCGTGGCGTTTGTTTATCATCAGTATTGTAAAGAGCTCTGGGTTCATGGTAAACCGTGGTGTGAACGGTCATCACGCCGTGGCGTTTGTTTATCATCAGTATTGTAAAGAGCTCTGGGTTCATGGTAAACCGTGGTGTGAACGGTCATCACGCCGTGGCGTTTGTTCATCATCAGTATTTTAAAGAGCTCTGGGTTCATGGTAAACCGTGGTGTGAACGGTCATCACGCCGTGGCGTTTGTTTATCATCAGTATTGTAAAGAGCTCTGGGTTCATGGTAAACCGTGGTGTGAACGGTCATCACGCCGTGGCGTTTGTTTATCATCAGTATTGTAAAGAGCTCTGGGTTCATGGTAAACCGTGGTGTGAACGGTCATCACGCCGTGGCGTTTGTTTATCATCAGTATTGTAAAGAGCTCTGGGTTCATGGTAAACTAGAAGTGAACATTTAAAATAATAGCCTAAAGAAAATAATCAAAATAGGTCAAAGTGCTGAACTCAATAGCCACGTTTACATGAAGCCTGATAATCCGTTAATAATCCGACTATTAGCTCAACCAAAATAGAATACGTCCATGTAAACACCTAAGTCGGGCTGAGGCCAATCTGAAGGTAGATAAACCTCTAAATAATCAATTAAATAGAAGAATATTAGCCATATAAACGCATGAACCCAATTCCACTCCAATCGGACGCGTCGCGTCATCTCGAAAGGTTTATACCGTTCAACACGGCGGAGCAGAAACTGGTCTGCAGAGGAGACGAAGTTCATGCTCTGATCTTTAAAAGACGGCGTTGGGACGGACGTCCAGCTTATGCGTCTCAGAGCACGACGTCTTCCTCTCGGCCTTCTTTAATAAGGACGTGTGAAGGACGTTTTCCTGAGTCTGACGTCAGTTTAAAGCAGCTAAAAACACAATCACTGCTCACTGCTGCTCATCTCACTCTGACTGGACTCACTGGATGTTCGCTGTCATGGTAACGTTTACTCTATGCGCTACTCCATGCATACGCGTCATTTTGCATCGGATTACTTGTAGCGAGCATGTAAACGAAAATTTTCATCAGATTATTGAACAGATACAAGTACAAACAAAAACAAAGGACTTATTTTGACATTTTTATGAAAGAGAGACCAGGTTATTACATCATAAAGAACAGCGTCCCTTTCACAGATTTAGTATAAGTGGGCTGTTGGAGTCGCGGTTAGAACGGTTCTGTCTTATCATGCGAGGTGGACTGATCTCAGGAGAACCAGGAAAAGGTGGAATTATTAAAGGTTTCCAGTCTAACCTGATGCCTGTTTAATCTGAAATTAGTCTGAGACGCCAGACGGAGCCGCCAGACCAGCACAGCTTCATAACTGATACAGGCAATTAAAGCTCTGATACGCTCACTATTAGATATAAACATACACAGTGATATAAATGCACAACATGAGATTCTGTCATTTTGAAAACATAAGAAAAATCATGTCAAATCCAACAAAATACCATTCAGTCCAGCAGAGACAGACAGAATACAGTTTTCACCAGAATTAACTGTTTAAAAAGTGAATTCTAAACTATAAAGTGCTGGAACTGGGACTCGCTATCAGCCCACACTCAGTAACCAAGCATCGTTATCAGGAGAGGAAAAGCAGAATCGGGACAGCTCTAATTTCTGTTCACGACGGAGAAACATCTCCACGTTAAACAGCTCGGCTGATGAGCCGTCTACGGAAACCAAACCAGTGAACTGCAGCTCTGAGAGCCACTAAACATCCTGACTTTAGGAACGTCTGGAACGTGTTCAACAGATTAACACGGACTTTTCTCATCATCACATATTCTGGACCATCTGACTCTCCTCCATTTACCCGGCGCATCTTCTCACAGCCCCAGTATCTAAAACACGTGCACTGTGTCGCCCCCTACTGGAGATTACACACAGGAAACAGGCTGGTCTCTGACTTCTGCTCAGTACTGGATACACGTCTGACTATACCGGCTCTTTTTCCTTCAGACCCGTTATAAATAAACACTGCCTTAACAGGTGGGAATGAGAAGAAAACTTACAAAATCAAACCCAGTTAAGGAAAATAAATCAATTCATATTTAGGCCTAAATTAATGAAATATTACATATAAAATTTAAAACCGCTGCTTCTTGGGACATTTCAGAAAGTTCTTGTGCTAGTTCAGCTGTGGAGTAACTCACCATAGAAGACTTCAGATTTGATCTGTTCCTCCTTCGTGTATTTGATTTTCTGATTTTCTCCCACTGTGGCTCTGCAGTAGAACGTGTCGATGTGGTTCTTATGCACAGTGAAGCGCCGTTTCACGTTGAACAGCTCACAGTTACTGTGTGAGTCTGGATCTCCTGCAGTCTGATTTTCTCCTTTACTGTTCAGCCACTGAAGATCCGGCTGAGGCCGCCAGCCTTTAGACTCACACAGTAAACTGAACTGTTCAGAGTTACTATCATATTTCTCCACAGAGATCACTGGACGTTCTCCAATCACTGTGGATTAAAGAAAACAAAACATGAGTGACTGTGACATCACTTCCTGTCACATGAAGAATTACTAAACTAATAAACTTTATTTTAAATATAAAAAAAAACTTTTAATCTCTTTTACCTTCGACTCTAAGATAAATAGTGATCTCATCGTTACAGAATTTAGAGTCAACACGACATTTATAACCTCCTTCATCTTGAAGTTTAACGTCAGTTAGTCTCAGTGAGACGTTCCCGTTCTGGAGCTCCTCTGTAAACACAGCTGTTCTCCCTCTGTACTGAAGAATCTGACTGGTGTTCACGTCTCTATGATTAGCATAGAGATGCACTAGACCGTCTACCAGCTCTGGTCTGGTCCACGTAACGTTCATATCCACAGCACTCAGACTGGACTGACCAGCCGAGCGTCGAACAGAACACGGCAGAACAACATCAGAACCAGCTACAGCGACAACAGGAGAACCTGGACACAGAACCTCAAACATCTCTGTAGAAGAGAAACAGAACAATTACTTACACACACACACACACACACACACACCACAGATAATCTACTCAAACACACACACACCACAGATAATCTACTCAATCACACACACACCACAGATAATCTACTCAATCACACACACACCACAGATAATCTACTCAATCACACACACACCACAGATAATCTACTCAATCACACACACACACACAGATAATCTACTCAATCACACACACACCACAGATAATCTACTCAATCACACACACACACACAGATAATCTACTCAATCACACACACACACACAGATAATCTACTCAATCACACACACACCACAGATAATCTACTCAAACACACACACACCACAGATAATCTACTCAAACACACACACACCACAGATAATCTACTCAATCACACACACACCACAGATAATCTACTCAAACACACACACACCACAGATAATCTACTCAATCACTCACATCACAGACTTTGCAGCTCACGTTCATTCACTCTCAGTGCTTTGGATCACTGTTTTTCATTAGCAAACACCAAATTCAGCTGAAGAAATATTTAAACTGCTCTGTAGGCTTTTAGTTTCCGTAGTGATTCAGCCAGTCAGATGTTCTGTCTAATGTGTACGTGTCTAACAGTTCAGTCCTTTAGTAGAGTTACTGTACCTGAAAGAGCGCAGTGGAGGACCAGAGTCAGCAACCACACAGTCTTCATCTCTGAAACAAGAACAGCAGTTCAGTTCACTGAGCACAGCTGATCACACACACACTCACACACTCACACACACACACACTCACACACACTCACACAGTCTTCATCTCTGAAACAAGAACAGCAGTTCAGTTCACTGAGCACAGCTGATCACACACACACACACACACACACACACACACACACACACACACTGTCTTCATCTCTGAAACAAGAACAGCAGTTCAGTTCACTGAGCACAGCTGATCACACACACACACTCACACACACACACACACACACTCACACACACACACACACACACACACTCACACACACACACACACACTTCATCTCTGAAACAAGAACAGCAGTTCAGTTCACTGAGCACAGCTGATCACACACACACACTCACACACACTCACACACACAGTCTTCATCTCTGAAACAAGAACAGCAGTTCAGTTCACTGAGCACAGCTCATCACACACACACACACACACACACACAGTCTTCATCTCTGAAACACAAGAACAGCAGTTCAGTTCACTGAGCACAGCTGATCACACACACACACTCACACACACACACACACACACACACACACACACACAGTCTTCATCTCTGAAACAAGAACAGCAGTTCAGTTCACTGAGCACAGCTGATCACACACACACACACACACACACACACACACACACACACACACACACACACACACACACACACACACACACACACACACAGTCTTCATCTCTGAAACACAAGAACAGCAGTTCAGTTCACTGAGCACAGCTGATCACACTCACACACACACACACACACACACACTCACACACACACACACACACTCACACACAGTCTTCATCTCTGAAACAAGAACAGCAGTTCAGTTCACTGAGCACAGCTGATCACACTCACACTCACACACACACACACACACACTCACACACACACACACACACACACACAGTCTTCATCTCTGAAACAAGAACAGCAGTTCAGTTCACTGAGCACAGCTGATCACACTCACACACACACACACACACACACACACACACACACACTCACACACACTTTAACATACTGATATTTTGAATGACTTTCAAGGATTTAACTTAAAGCTTTTCCTGGGTTACAGAAATAACCGCATCTGTAAAAGAACAGCACCTCTATGACAGCACTGAGTTCCTGAAAAGGCTCTGTGTGCAGATCTGTGTCAAGTCAAGGTTTCTTTACATAAAATTCTCCCATGAGCATCGCCAACAGCGACAGTGGCGAGAAAAACCTCCTTAAGAATAAGAGGAAAAACCTCGAAAGGAACCCAGACTCAAGAGGAAGTCATCCTCCTCTGGACCACACCGGATAGCAAAGTAGTTAGTATAACATAATAGAACACACAATGGGGAAAACAGGTGGGGCAATGGTTAATTAGATTAGTTCATGCAGCAGCAGCAGCAGCAGCATCGGGAGGGTCAGGTCATCAGGGTGAGGTTTGCACAGCATTTTACAGTATGAAGCTCAGGGGTGGTCAAGCTGGTCCACAAGACTGGAGACCAGTGGCACCCAATCAAGGCAGAAGCAGCAGCATCAGCCGTACAGGATGGGCAGGTGATCAACTCGGCAAAGAAAAGGAAACACACAGAGGGTCAGTTCTGTAAAGAGTGACTGACCACAGATTACAGGGTTAACAGAGCAGCAGAGACTCCGGCAGGTCTAGAAAGGTAATAGGCTCATTAGGCTCCCTGAGATGTTGGCACCCCTTCACTCCACCATCAGCAAACTTGAGTGAACACATGAGAGCACCAAGACTCTCAGTTCATCAGAATGCTCTATGACCATGAACTCCAGACCTGCACCTTTTATCTAACAGGGAAAACTAATGACCTAATGCTAGACTAAACAAGTGGGTTTTAGCCTAGACTTAAGATTGACGCTGTTTCCGTGTCCAGAAAACTGACTGGAAGACTATTACAAAGTTGGGGGGCTTTGTATGAGAAGGTACTCCCTCCTAATGCAGGGCTGTTAACAATAATTATGGCAATATAACTTTTCCTCAATAGAGCAAAAAGAAAGGTTTGATCAATTTTCAGTATAATGCACCATCCTCACACCTCCACGTTCAGCGAAAGCCCTGGTGGCATTTTCTACTGCAAGTAAAAGCGACTCTACTGTGCTGTCACCAGGAGACGGTGCATGTCTGAGTTCTGAGTTGGACATGATTAGAGAGGGAGGGAGCGAGTGATATGGATCTTCAGCAGTGGCTGTGAATGTATAACATGGAGTTATACATTCCGTTTGAGTGGAGCAACCAGCCAGCTGTTCTCCTGTGACAGTGAGTGAAGAGATCAGATTCATTTTAAACATTCCCTGTTTTTCTGGTACTGATATACTGCAGTTCACACCGTAAGCTACTATGATAGAATAGAGAAACCCAGTCGTCTGGTGTTTGAATACAGTGATGTGCTCTGACATGGCTGTTAGGACTGATGGCAGTAAGGCGGTGTGATGCATTACTGACCTGTTTGCTGTTCGCACCAAGTTGATGTTGAGAAGCCAAACAGTTCAGCACTATTGTTGACCACCTGTTTAACATTTGTTTGTCGTGTTCTGACCATAAAGCATTTTTAAAACGTTAAATCTGAGAATTCAGCCCTGACGGCCGATAGATTGTAATTAGTGAAAAGGAATTCTTATTTGTTTTCACTTACATTAAGAAAAAGAACTTCAGAAGAAGAGAATTTATCTTATTTTCTGGCTCACACCTAAAGCTTTAGTATGGATGGTTGCTATAGCTCCACCCTGGCCACTTAAACAAGGTGTTATGCGCACAACTGTAGCCTGTGGGGGGCTTCATTTAGACTAAGGTATTCCTCGGGTCTAATCCACGAGGCACAGAGCATCTAAATCATTAATAATTTCATTTACAATCACGGCTTTAGATGTAAGAGATCTAAAGTTAAGCAGTCCTAGTTTTAGACTGCAAAATGGTATAACACTGTGTGTGTGTGTGTGTGTGTGTGTGTGTCTGTGTGTGTGAGTGTGTGAGTGAGTGAGTGAGTGTGTCTGTGTGTGTGTGTGTATGTGTGTGTGTGTGTGTCTGTATGTGTGTATGTAAGTGTGTGTGAGTGTGTGTGAGTGTGTGTGTGTGTGAGTGTGTGTGTCTCTGTGTGTGTGTGTGTGAGTGTGTGTGAGTGTGTGTGTGTGTGTGTGAGTGTCTGTGTGTGTGTGAGTGTCTGTGTGTGTGTGTGTGTGTGTGAGTGTGTGTGTGTGTGTGTGTGTGTGTGAGTGTCTGTGTGTGTGAGTGTGTGTGTGTGTGTGTGTGTGTGAGTGTCTGTGTGTGTGTGAGTGTGTGTGTCTCTGTGTGTGTGTGTGTGTGTGAGTGTGTGTGTGAGTGTGTGTGTGTGTGAGTGTCTGTGTGTGTGTGAGTGTGTGTGTGTGTGTGTGTGTGTGTCTGTGTGTGTGTGAGTGTGTGTGTATGTGTGTGTGTGTGTGTGTGTGTGTGTGTGTGTGTGTGAGAGTGTGTGTGTGTGAGTGTCTGTGTGTGTGTGAGTGTGTGTGTGAGTGTGTGTGTAGTGTGTGTGTGTGAGTGTCTGTGTGTGTGTGAGTGTGTGTGTGAGTGTGTGTGTAGTGTGTGTGTGTGAGTGTCTGTGTGTGTGTGAGTGTGTCTGTGTGTGTGTCTGTGTGTGTGTGTGTATGTGTGTGTGTGTGTGTGTGTGTGTGTGTGTGTGTGTGTGTGAGAGTGTAGGCTATGCTACATCTCCACCATAAAAAGAGAAGTCTTATGTTTGTTAATAGCTGTTCTGCAATCTCAACTTTAAGATACTAATGGGTTCTTCAGAGTGATGCAGTAGAAGAACCACATCAAAGTCGTTCAGTCAAGAGTTCTATAAAGATCCAATCTGTATGAGAATGAAGAACCTTTTAAACGTTTAAAGAACGTCCACATAACGTACCAGTTAAATGTTTCTCTTTGAACCGTCTGATCATAACACAGTCAGTAGGGAATCGTTACTCTCTCACTAGGACCCCCACAGGACTAAACAGACTAAAGCCCCTCTGCTCTGAACTCCAGGACCCCCACAGACAGCACAGTCAGTGGGAATCTTTACTCTCTCACTTTAAAGCCTGTTTAACTGCAGCGTCTGAAACCACTGAGGACTAAACAGACTAAAGCCCCTCTGCTCTGAACTCCAGGACCCCCACAGACAGCACAGTCAGTGGGAATCTTTACTCTCTCACTTTAAAGCCTGTTTAACTGCAGCGTCTGAAACCACTGAGGACTAAACAGACTAAAGCCCCTCTGCTCTGAACTCCAGGACCCCCACAGACAGCACAGTCAGTGGGAATCTTTACTCTCTCACTTTAAAGCCTGTTTAACTGCAGCGTCTGAAACCACTGAGGACTAAACAGACTAAAGCCCCTCTGCTCTGAACTCCAGGACCCCCACAGACAGCACAGTCAGTGGGAATCTTTACTCTCTCACTTTAAAGCCTGTTTAACTGCAGCGTCTGAAACCACTGAGGACTAAACAGACTAAAGCCCCTCTGCTCTGAACTCCAGGACCCCCACAGACAGCACAGTCAGTGGGAATCTTTACTCTCTCACTTTAAAGCCTGTTTAACTGCAGCGTCTGAAACCACTGAGGACTAAACAGACTAAAGCCCCTCTGCTCTGAACTCCAGGACCCCCACAGACAGCACAGTCAGTGGGAATCTTTACTCTCTCACTTTAAAGCCTGTTTAACTGCAGCGTCTGAAACCACTGAGGACTAAACAGACTAAAGCCCCTCTGCTCTGAACTCCAGGACCCCCACTGACAGCACAGTCAGTGGGAATCTTTACTCTCTCACTTTAAAGCCTGTTTAACTGCAGCGTCTGAAACCACTGAGGACTAAACAGACTAAAGCCCCTCTGCTCTGAACTCCAGGACCCCCACAGACAGCACAGTCAGTGGGAATCTTTACTCTCTCACTTTAAAGCCTGTTTAACTGCAGCGTCTGAAACCACTGAGGACTAAACAGACTAAAGCCCCTCTGCTCTGAACTCCAGGACCCCCACAGACAGCACAGTCAGTGGGAATCTTTACTCTCTCACTTTAAAGCCTGTTTAACTGCAGCGTCTGAAACCACTGAGGACTAAACAGACTAAAGCCCCTCTGCTCTGAACTCCAGGACCCCCACAGACAGCACAGTCAGTGGGAATCTTTACTCTCTCACTTTAAAGCCTGTTTAACTGCAGCGTCTGAAACCACTGAGGACTAAACAGACTAAAGCCCCTCTGCTCTGAACTCCAGGACCCCCACAGACAGCACAGTCAGTGGGAATCTTTACTCTCTCACTTTAAAGCCTGTTTAACTGCAGCGTCTGAAACCACTGAGGACTAAACAGACTAAAGCCCCTCTGCTCTGTAAAGATCATCCAACACATCCGTCCTTCACACCGTCCATCACTCGCTCCTTCGCTGGTCTCTGAACAGCAGCCAACATGATGATGATGATGATGATGATGAAGAAAAAACAAGCAGCTTAATAACTGCAGCTCTTCTTTACAGCAGCGCAGCCGCAGGCTTTACTGAGCCGACACTGGACCGAGCCGACACGGGACCGAGCCGACACTGGGCCGAGCCGACACTGGACCGAGCCACGGCGTAAACAGAAGCCTTCATTAATAAACTACGTCTATTTTATTAATACAGAACACACAGCTCCTTATGACTGTACACACACACACACACACACACACACACACACACACACACACACACGCGCACACACACACGTACACACGCACACACAACAACTCCCTCCCCACAGTTCCTGCATTTTTGCACACTTCACTTTAACAACATCAGCTGCTAAAATTACTGTATCAACCAAATGCTGTACATCGCTGCTCTGGCCGCTGCCCTCACTGGCCGCTGCCCTCACAGGCCGCTGCCCTCACTGGCCGCTACACTCATATATGCTGGACTATCTGCTGGTCTGCTAAGCTCAGCATGCTCCTCCTCCACGCCCTCTCAGCACCGTGCGCTGCCTGTGCTTTGTATTTGTTTACTGTGTCGTCTGCGCTGTGCTGGTTGTGTTGCCTCGCGCTTGTGTTCCTGTGTTGGTCCTGGACGAATGGTGTCTTACTTCACTGTGTGCTTCTCTAGAGCTGAAATGACCACAAAGCCTGACCTCCCCCGACTCCTCAGGGCTGCAGTAACTAATCAGCACTACCAAGAATATGAAATAAACACTGGGCAGTGAGTCGCGTTATCCGTTAGGGGGCTTCATGACGTGTGCACTTCCCATTTACACCACATGACTGAAGACGGACATACAGATCAGCTGGTGCTGCAGGACAGAATCGCGCACGACTGGCTGAGTTCACCAAAAGATAAAGGCTCTCTCACATCTGTGGAGCCCACACGCCTCTCACACTCAGACCATCAGATCCTGCTGGAAAACATATGAACTAACTCGTTAATTACGGACTTTACACACAAACTTAATCACAAATGTACGGAAAACTGACGGCCAGTCCAGGAGCCCATTTCAATGCTTTAACACCCCTTCACCCACTCAGACTGACCACTCAGACATTCATCAGCACTGCGCTACACACTAGCGGTGTTAATTATAATAATAACTGGATTAATCCCACTGATAGGCTGGGATTATTCATGGAGTTTAGACAGTGTTTACTTGTAGTTTTGGGGGGAGATAAATAAAAGAATTCATGAGCTGTTTGGCAGTGAAAGGCGTGGCTGTGCTTCAGCTGCACCAGCGTTGCCTTCAGTGCGTCTTTGTTGAGTTGGACCTGCTTCATCACTTCGAGAGATGAATTCCAGCGTGTGGACACATCCTGGACGAGCGTCTCCTCTTCTCACTCTCACTGTTTCTGTCCGTCATCATCACTGAACCACCTGCTGCTGCAATGGGCCACAACAGCAGGATTAAAGGAGCACAACTCAACAACAGCCAGTAAATAAAGTCTAAAATCCTCCAGAGTTCTTACCACTAACTGATGAACTGACCAAGCTTTTCTCAAACATCTCAAATTACTCTGCGAACTGATCCACACTTACCACCACATTCACAACTGGACCTGGGCAAGAACTGCTCCACTATAAGCAGACAGACAGCATCAAACACCTCAGCTCAAATCTTCCCCCCGGCTGCCACAGCTCATACATTCACCCCACAGTCCATCGGGCGGGTCCCGAGCTTCACTGCGTGACGGCGAGGACTCGAGAACGTGGCGCCACCGACAGAGAAGCGAAGGATTGGCTGCAGAGTTTACATTTAAATATGAGTTCTGGGTTTAAACTGAGAAGAATGGCCAACAATACACATCATGATGAAAACTCATCAGCAGCCGGCGGAGAAGCATCTCCAGCTCTGACAAACGAACAACTAAAACCAGAGTTTCTGGATCCATCTTCAAAGGAGGGCTGCCATGATTAGTCGACTAGTCACGATTATGTCGACTATATAATTATGATCTATTATCAATTATAATAATATTATAAAACAGTCGACTAATTTAATAGTCGATGCCTCGTTTTCTTTGTTTTTCTCTCCGAACTCCTGCGGCAGGTTCCTTGACGCACCTGCGCAGCAGTGGGAACCGGGGTAGGTGGTGGACGACACCCCAGGACGTTATACAGACAGGCTCTGGTGTCACGGCTTCCCGGCTACGGAACTCAAAAGTGTGGGATCTCTTTAAGATGACAGTGACGTGTTTGAATAGGAATGCTGATGTTTTCTAACGTCACGTTTCAGTGCTAAAGAAGTACGTTCTTCTTCAATGGACAGCTTGGTTACAAAGCCAGCTACATGCACAGCAGCGGGAGCTGCTTGAGGAACTGAAGCAAGGGTTGGCACCTTTTGAGACTGCTGCTGTTTACCTTAGTGGACAGCAGTACACGACCAGTTCAGGCCTTCCACAGGTGGTCAAAGGGCCGACACAGGCAGTACACCAAAGCCAATTTGAGACAAGCTCAGGAAAACACTTCATTACCAATGTAGAAAAAGGGATAACACAGAGATGGGGGAGTCTTTCCTCTATTTCAGCAGACAAAGAAAATCCAGTTATTACTGCAGCTGCTTTATTTAGATACAGAACGCTGAGGTTCTTGACTCCTGAAGATGGCATCAGACTGCAGGGGAGTGCTGAAGCGCTTGCTGTCAAAGAAGCAACAACAAATGGGACACAGGATGCAAAACTGCAGAGGGCCAGTAGTTCAGGTAGCAAGAGTGCTCTGGAGACCCTCCTTCAGTCTGACACAGACAGTCAAAGGAAAATGAGGACAGAGAATCTGAGGAGAACCGAAAGGTCCACGTTGTGATAAGTGAAGTTCGGCTGTTCTTTGGAGAGGCCCCCCTCTCTGAAAAGGATGATCCTCTCCAATGGTGGAGTGAAATGAGGGGCGTGTCCCGGAGCTGTCACTGCTATCTAAATCTCTTCTGCGCCTCCCTGCAGCCTCCACCCCATCACAGCGGATCTTCTCTGCTCAGGGAACATCTGCTCTCAGAGAGCAAGCCTTTCTCCAAGACATGTGGAAATGCCAACCTTCCTGGCTATGAACAAGAGCCGTGTCAGTTTGGGATTGTATAGGCAGAGTGTAGTAAGCTGAAGGAATGAAGAGCTTTGTCTGTCTAGAGAAAGTGTCTCTGCTAGTTACCAGTAGCTTAGAGAGAGAGACGGTCCTGAGCTCAGATACTGATAGAAACACAGTCCCTGAGACAGCGAGAGAAAAAGAACCAGAGCTGAACGCAGAACTCTGAGACCTAAACTTTACCTTTCTGAAGGATTCCTTAGTTTCAGGTGCCTAATTTGATTTAAACGCAGTTTGATGCCAGAGACAAATGAAAGAAAGAAAAACCTAAAAAATTATTTCTTTATTAATGTATTTATTTTTGTGTTGTTTAAGCCCGTGCCTTATCCTTATTTTACACAGTCCAATCCAATTCACTCCAACCTACCCAGTCCAACCCAAATCACTCCAACCTACCCAGTCCAACCCAATCACTCCAACCTACCCAGTCCAACCCAATCACTCCAACCTACCCAGTCCAACCCAATGACTCCAACCTACCCAGTCCAATCCAATCCAATCACTCCAACCTACCCAATCCAACCCAAATCACTCCAACCTACCCAGTCCAATCCAATCACTCCAACCTACCCAGTCCAACCCAATCACTCCAACCTACCCAGTCCAATCCAATCACTCCAACCTACCCAGTCCAACCCAATCACTCCAACCTACCCAGTCCAATCCAATCACTCCAACCTACCCAGTCCAATCCAATCACTCCAACCTACACAAGTCCAACCCAATCACTCCAACCTACCCAGTCCAATCCAATCACTCCAACCTACCCAGTCCAATCCAATCACTCCAACCTACCCAGTCCAACCCAATCACTCCAACCTACCCAGTCCAATCCAATCACTCCAACCTACCCAGTCCAATCCAATCACTCCAACCTACCCAGTCCAATCCAATCACTCCAACCTACCCAGTCCAATCTAATCACTCCAGCCTACCCAGTCCAATATAATCACTCCAACCTACCCAGTCCAATCCAATCACTCCAACCAACCCAGTTCAATCCAATCACTCCAACCTACCCAGTCCAATCTAATCACTCCAACCTACCCAGTCCAATCTAATCACTCCAGCCTCCCCAGTCCAACCCAAATCACTACAACCTACCCAGTCCAATCCAATCACTACAACCTACCCAGTCCAATCCAATCACTCCAACCTACCCAGTCCAATCCAATCACTCCAACCTACCCAGTCCAATCTAATCACTCCAGCCTCCCCAGTCCAACCCAAATCACTCCAACCTACCCAGTCCAATCCAAATCACTCCAACCTACCCAGTCCAACCCAATCACTCCAACCTACCCAGTCCAACCCAATCACTCCACCCTACCCAGTCCAATCCAATCACTCCAACCTACCCAGTCCAACTACTGTCATAAATTTCTGAGAAAAAAAAATTGAGCTCACTATTAAAAATAAAGCTGCAAGGTGGTTTAGATCCCCCAGGTTTTAGAATTATTTTTGTGCCACACAACTATTTAAAAATGGATGCACCCCAGTGATCAATGTAACTCCTCAATGGAAAGCGACCAATCACAGCGTCGAGAAATACAGATTTCTCATCCGGCAGTCATCAGTCCCTCTGTCAGATATCACACCTGCTTTAAAACCCAAACAGTTTTATGGAAAGTTCTCAAAATCAACAGCACTGATATGGAAACACCCACTTCACTGTGGAACAAAACAAACTGTCCGCACAATAAAAAAAATCCCCAATGGAAAAACAAAAGCATCTCACGCTCACGAGAGTCTGGAGGAATCAGTCCAGACGTACAGCACAGGTACTTTAGAAACGTTTCCTTAGAACCTACAACTTATATCTGCCATCATCCACAAGGAACATTTAATACGGTAATAAATTTAATATGTTGATAAAATTAATAACAATGTAGAACGATGTAGAACGACCTCACAGCAGAAGAAACGCTTAAAAAGTACCATTTTACAAACAGCTAAACTACACCGTCCCCCTGGGCCCGACGCCGTCCCCCTGGGCCCGACGCCGTCCCCCTGGGCCTTACACCATCCCCCTGGGCCTGACGCCGTCCCCCGGGGCCTGACGCCGTCCCTCTACCTTATGGTGAGGCAGAGAGTCAGTACCTGCCTCTAAAGTCTGTATACAGTGACTCTGTATGAGTGAACAGAACTGTGGGGTATAAATATTAATACAGTGTGTTTTTGTCTGTGTGTAAAACAGGCCAGAGATGTTTTTATCATGTCCATCACGCCTGCTGTCAGGTTCAGGGCTCAGTGTGACTCAGGCCAGCAAAGCTGCTGCAGCTCACTTTCATAATGACAATCTCAAACGGCTCCATCCTTCCTATATAGTGCGCACTATAAGTCATGAAATTACAGCCCAAACAGCCAAACACTGCGCTGTTCGTCCAGTGTGGAGCTGTGCACATGTGGCTGAACCCCAAACAGCTGTTTATTAGCCATATTATTAGATATTAGACGTATTATGCACCGACTGGCTGAAGGAGTCTGTGCTTTAATTCCTACTAAGTGCACTATGTAGGGAGCAGGGAGCTGTTAGAGACACAGCCATGTCCCGCTCAGGACTCTGCAGCGCAGTGTGCTGTTTTAAATTATGACTCAGGTTTACTGGACTGTCCACACGCAGAGCCGCCTGTAGGGGGCAGTGTGAGCGTCCACATCACGGCATGTCGGGCAGAGAGTGAACTTACAGAGTGTGTGTGTAAATTATAGGCCTGGTCTGTAAATTATGGTCTAAACGTGCAGCGCGAATCACCAAAGTCCAGGATTTCTAAAACTGCAGTTTAAGTCTGGCTTTAGACCCTGTTAGGATTGTACACGGCCCACAGGCTGTCCAGCTTAAGGTGGGCTCTGTGTTCCTTCACCTCACATCCCACCCAGAAATTAGATACTAGCCAATCACAGCGCAGGACGACAGGGCATGCCTGTATACGGGGGAAAAAATAACGCGACCGCACCCAGACAGGCCATTTTCCCGTAGGCCATAAAGTTATCCCGTGATAAAGCGAAAGTTATCCCGTGATAAAGCGAAAGTTATCCCGTGATAAAGCGAAAGTTTTCCCGTGATAAAGCGAAAGTTATCCCGTGATAAAGCGAAAGCGCTCCTGCTCTCCGGTCTGCGTGTGAAGCCAGAGCTGCAGGCTGAGTGACCAGCGGGCGGGTTTCAGGCTCTCAGCGCTGCCGCCTGAACTCGGACCGGTACAGCTACTACAGTTAAAGCCGCGGCGCTACTCACTGCTCTCTCCGGTGAAGCTCTGCCTCAGCAGGTCTCCTCCAGCTCTCCTTCACACTCAGCTCCTCCTGCAGCTTCTCCTCCTTCCTCAGCAGGTCTCCTCCAGCTCTCCTTCACACTCAGCTCCTCCTGCAGCTTCTCCTCCTTCCTCAACAGGTCTCCTCCAGCTCTCCTTCACACTCAGCTCCTCCTGCAGCTTCTCCTCCTTCCTCAGCAGGTCTCCTCCAACTCTCCTTCACACTCAGCTCCTCCTGCAGCTTCTCCTCCTTCCTCAGCAGGACTCCTCCAGCTCTCCTTCACACTCAGCTCCTCCTGCAGCTTCTCCTTCTTCCTC
>NC_051219.1:3045636-3075636 GCF_015220715.1 Pygocentrus nattereri
CGCCGCTCCCCCTGCTGCTGTAGCTGGTGTTCAGCTGCTCCTCCTGTCCCTCAGTTCCAGATCCACCCATTCTCCTCCTGCCCGCTCTCCCGCCGCTCCCCCTGATGCTGTAGCTGGTGTTCAGCTGCTCCTCCTGTCCCTCAGTTCCAGATCCACCCATTCTCCTCCTGCCCGCTCTCCCGCCGCTCCCCCTGCTGCTGTAGCTGGTGTCCAGCTGCTCCTCCTGTCCCTCAGTTCCAGATCCACCCATTCTCCTCCTGCCCGCTCTCCCGCCGCTCCCCCTGCTGCTGTAGCTGGTGTCCAGCTGCTCCTCCTGTCCCTCAGTTCCAGATCCACCCATTCTCCTCCTGCCCGCTCTCCCACCGCTCCCCCTGCTGCTGTAGCAGGTGTCCAGCTGCTCCTCCTGTCCCTCAGTTCCAGATCCACCCATTCTCCTCCCGGCCCGCTCTCCCGCAGCTCCCCCTGCTGCTGTAGCTGGTGTTCAGCTGCTCCTCCTGTCCCTCAGTTCCAGATCCACCCATTCTCCTCCCGGCCCGCTCTCCCGCCGCTCCCCCTGCTGCTGTAGCTGGTGTTCAGCTGCTCCTCCTGTCCCTCAGTTCCAGATCCACCCATTCTCCTCCCGGTCTGCTCTCCCGCCGCTCCCCCTGCTGCTGTAGCTGGTGTTCAGCTGCTCCTCCTGTCCCTCAGTTCCAGATCCACCCATTCTCCTCCTGCCCGCTCTCCCGCCGCTCCCCCTGATGCTGTAGCTGGTGTTCAGCTGCTCCTCCTGTCCCTCAGTTCCAGATCCACCCATTCTCCTCCTGCCCGCTCTCCCGCCGCTCCCCCTGCTGCTGTAGCTGGTGTCCAGCTGCTCCTCCTGTCCCTCAGTTCCAGATCCACCCATTCTCCTCCTGCCCCCTCTCCCGCCGCTCCCCCTGCTGCTGTAGCTGGTGTCCAGCTGCTCCTCCTGTCCCTCAGTTCCAGATCCACCCATTCTCCTCCTGCCCGCTCTCCCGCCGCTCCCCCTGCTGCTGTAGCAGGTGTCCAGCTGCTCCTCCTGTCCCTCAGTTCCAGATCCACCCATTCTCCTCCCGGCCCGCTCTCCCGCCGCTCCCCCTGCTGCTGTAGCTGGTGTTCAGCTGCTCCTCCTGTCCCTCAGTTCCAGATCCACCCATTCTCCTCCTGCCCGCTCTCCCGCCGCTCCCCCTGCTGCTGTAGCTGGTGTTCAGCTGCTCCTCCTGTCCCTCAGTTCCAGATCCACCCATTCTCCTCCCTGCTGCTCCCCCTGCTGCTGTAGCTGCTGTTCAGCTGCTCCTGCTGTCCCTCAGTTCCAGATCCACCCATTCTCCTCCTGCCCGCTCCCCCTGCTGCTCCCCCTGCTGCCAGGAGTGACCTATATCACTATATCAAGAGGGGTTTTTCCGTATATGTTACCTATAATGTGATATATTATTAATACATATATACATCCTCTGGTTATATGTAAATATAAGTTTATAACATATATGAAATTCCCATAATACAATGTGTATGACCATAAATGACAAGCATGCTTAGGATGAATATTTATATGGTATTATATGTTGATCCATATATGTTAGCCATATATATTTAATTTATATATGCATATATATGTAAATCTAAGTTTAGAACATGTATTAAATTTCCTCTAAAAACATGTATATGTACATAAATCAAACAAGCATATACAGGCCGAGTCATTTTAGAGACAGCTGGCAGCTTGTGATTGGTCAGAATAATTAGTGACGTAGCACTGGAGTCCTTCAGTTCTCCTTCAGTTCAGTGTAAGTTCCCCTAAGGAGCCGTCAGTAGGATCTGATACGTGTGTATAAGAACAGTAAACGATGTATATACACATATACACTTTACAGAAAACCACACGCAGACGTTTACCTTCATATTTTAAAGTTGTTTTAATTTCAATTAAACAATTAAATCAACGCCAGTGGAGCCCAACACCAGCGGAGCTGAACACCAGCGGAGCTCAACACCAGCAGAGCTCAACACCAGGCGGAGATCAACACCAGCGGAGCCCAACACCAACAGAGCCCAACACCAGCGGAGCTCAACACCAGCGGAGCTCAACACCAGCAGAGCACAACACCAGCAGAGCTCAACACCAGCAGAGCTCAACACCAACAGAGCCCAACACCAGCGGAGCCCAACACCAGCGGAGCCCAACACCAGCGGAGCTCAATACCAGCGGAGCTCAATACCAGCGGAGCTCAACACCAGCAGAGCTCAACACCAGCAGAGCTCAACACCAACAGAGCCCAACACCAGCGGAGCTCAATACCAGCGGAGCCCAACACCAGGCGGAGCCCAACACCGGCGGAGCCCAACACCAGCAGAGCTCAACACCAGAGGAGCTCAACACCAGCGGAGCTGAACACTGTAGAGATGTTCTGCAGGTGTGTCTTCAGTGCTGGTTCAGTAGAAAAGGTTTTTAAACAGCAGATGAAGCTGATATAAGACAACATAACAATAAAATACCACAAACAGACTCAAGACCAGGAGATGTCCATTTGATGAGTCTGGGAGATTGTCATCGTTGTCCTCGTCGGTCAGCTTCCTGCTGCCAGAGGGTTCTGTCCTGGTAGGAAGCGAGGTGGTGCCGGTGTGGGACGGTCTAGGTCTCGGTTTGCGCAGGTCAGGAGTGACAGCTGGGTTCTGTTCTTTGTCCTGCCTAAGTTCTCTTATTAGTGTGTTGTTCAGGTCATGCACGCATCTGTCAAGTGACTCCAACAATCTGGCCCTGCAGTGGAGGTCATCATGGTTGGACAGTCCAGGAATCGGGTCCAGGTCAGGAGTGACAGCTGGGTTCTGTCCTTTGTCCTGCCTCTGTTCTATTATTAGTCACTTGTTCAGGTCGTGCACACATCTTTCAAGTGACTCCAACAAACTGGCCCTGCTGTGGAGGTCATCATGCTTGGACGGTCCAAGAATCGGGTCCAGGTCAGGAGTGACAGCTGGGTTCTGTCCTTTCTCCTGCCTCCGTTCTCTTATTAGTGTCTTGTTCAGTTCATGCACATGTCTTTCAAGTGACTCCAACACTCTGGCCCTGCTGTGGAGGTCATCATGGTTGGACGGTCCAGGAATCGGGTGCAGGTCAGCTGCGAAAGTTACTGTCCTGCATCTTTCTGTTCCGTTCTCAACAGAGCTTATGGACACCCCCTTGTGGCCATTAGTGGACGTCTGAGAAGGTGGAGAGGAACTGGGCCCAGTAACTACAGTTTGCACTGTATCATCGTTTGGGCCAGTAACGTCCTGTTCAGTCTCTTTGCACACCTGGGTTTGCTCACCTGTGTGTTCATGCTGTCCACTAGTGTCCTGTCCATTCTCTTCCGAAACCTGGGATTGCACACCTGTGTTGTTATCCCGTCCACTTTTTTCAGCTCCTGGTTTCCGAAACAGTCCAAGGGCTCCACTGAAGAGCGATTTCTTGGGTTTCTTTTTGATTTTCAGGGTTCGTGTTCGGGTCCGGTCATGCAGGGTTTTATCCCGGTCCTCCTCACGTTCTGAGGTCCCACCTCTGCAGCAGCCCAGGAGGAGAACCATGAGCAGCAGGCTGACCACCGCTGGACCCTTCTTCTTCTTCCCCTTCTTCCTCCGCTGAGTCATTGTTCTCGATTGCTTGGTTCAGGAGAAGCTCGTGAATCGATGCGCGCAGCTCGAGCGTCAAACTGGAAATGGAATCGAACGCGCGAGTTCTGGCTTTTATAAACTTCAGCCATTGTGACATCATCGCACCCGTGGCGATTCAGGCATTGTGATGTCATCGCGTTCTGATTGGCTGAGCTTGCAGTAAACACTGAATATGAAATCTGAGCTCTTATTTAGCTCTTTAGCTACAAAACCCTCATTTAGAAACGCAGCTTCAGGAAAAATGACACATCAACAGTTTAATATGAGGGAAAGTTCTAGTTAACTTCATTACTGTAACACAGCTGGACACATTAGGCTCAGCTTAAAAATGCAGGAATAACAGCCCACAATAAAAATATATATAATGACTTTGGATTGATTGTCGAGCAGAATGTGAGTCACAAGCAGCTAAAAAAATTATTATTATATTATATTATATTATATTATATTATATTATATGGACAGAGTGAAGAGAAGGGAGTGAACTCAGCTAAACAGGCGATGGTCTGCTGGTTCTTCTAAAGACCCTGATGTTCATGATCATGTACTAAAGCCAGTATGACCAGCATGCGTGGAGAGGAGAGGAGAGGAGCTCCAGAGACTCTTCACTTGGGTGGACTGACCACAGTGTAAATTCTAATCAGACAGAATCTGAAATCTAATTGACTGTGTATGTTTTAATATTTCATTTCTCTGTTGATGAACTGGCTGCAGTTGATCAGGACTCCTCAGTTCAATGTTTAAAGGCTCAAATCCCACATTTGGGATATTTTTGTAGTGCACTGCAATGAATGCTGGGTAATATGGCAACATGTACTGGGACAGTGATAAATTATGTGGCAGTGCAGAACAACATGAACATAGTGGGTATTTAGTCAGTGCTTGTAGGACACTGACCAACACTGACCATGTTTCATTATGAAGAGAGGAAAATTAGTCATTGTTTACCTGGATTTAGTGCATAAATATGTAAATCTAAGTTTAGAACATGTATTAAATTTCCTCTAAAAACATGTATATGTACATAAATCAAACAAGCATATACAGGCCGAGTCATTTTAGAGACAGCTGGCAGCTTGTGATTGGTCAGAATAATTAGTGCCGTAGCACTGGAGTCCTTCAGTTCTCCTTCAGTTCAGTGTAAGTTCCCCTAAGGAGCCGTCAGTAGGATCTGATACGTGTGTATAAGAACAGTAAACGATGTATATACACATATACACTTTACAGAAAACCACACGCAGACGTTTACCTTCATGTTTTAATTTCAATTAAACAATCAAATCAATGCCAGCGGAGCTCAACACCAGCAGAGCTCAACACCAGCAGAGCTGAACACCAGCAGAGCTCAACACCAGGCGGAGATCAACACCAGCGGAGCTCAACACTCCTGTACTGTAGAGATGTTCTGCGGGTGTGTCTTCAGTGCTGGTTCAGTAGAAAAGGTTTTTAAACAGCAGATGAAGCTGATATAAGACAACATAACAATAAAATACCACAAACAGACTCAAGACCAGGAGATGTCCATTTGATGAGTCTGGGAGATCGTCATCGTTGTCCTCTTCGGTCAGCTTCCTGCTGCCAGAGGGTTCTGTCCTGGTAGGAAGCGAGGTGGTGCCGGTGTGGGACGGTCCAGGTCTCGGTTTGCGCAGGTCAGGAGTGACAGCTGGGTTCTGTTCTTTGTCCTGCCTAAGTTCTCTTATTAGTGTGTTGTTCAGGTCATGCACGCATCTGTCAAGTGACTCCAACAATCTGGCCCTGCAGTGGAGGTAATCATGGTTGGACAGTCCAGGAATCGGGTCCAGGTCAGGAGTGACAGCTGGGTTCTGTCCTTTGTCCTGCCTCTGTTCTATTATTAGTCTCTTGTTCAGGTCGTGCACACATCTTTCAAGTGACTCCAACAAACTGGCCCTGCTGTGGAGGTCATCATGCTTGGACGGTCCAAGAATCGGGTCCAGGTCAGGAGTGACAGCTGGGTTCTGTCCTTTCTCCTGCCTCCGTTCTCTTATTAGTGTCTTGTTCAGTTCATGCACATGTCTTTCAAGTGACTCCAACACTCTGGCCCTGCTGTGGAAGTCATCATGTTTGGACGGTCCAGGAATCGGGTGCAGGTCAGCTGCGAAAGTTACTGTCCTGCATCTTTCTGTTCCGTTCTCAACAGAGCTTATGGACACCCCCTTGTGGCCATTAGTGGACGTCTGAGAAGGTGGAGAGGAACTGGGCCCAGTAACTACATTTTGCACTGTATCATCGTTTGGGCCAGTAACGTCCTGTTCAGTCTCTTTGCACACCTGGGTTTGCTCACCTGTGTGTTCATGCTGTCCACTAGTGTCCTGTCCATTCTCTTCCGAAACCTGGGATTGCACACCTGTGTTGTTATCCTGTCCACTTTTTTCAGCTCCTGGTTTCCGAAACAGTCCAAGGGCTCCACTGAAGAGCCATTTCTTGGGTTTCTTTTTGATTTTCAGGGTTCGTGTTCGGTTCCGGTCATGCAGGGTTTTATCCCGGTCCTCCTCACGTTCTGAGGTCCCACCTCTGCAGCAGCCCAGGAGGAGAACCATGCGCAGCAGGCTGACCACCGCTGGACCCTTCTTCTTCTTCCCCTTCTTCCTCCGCTCAGTCATTGTTCTCGATTGGTTGGTTCAGGAGAAGCTCGTGAATCGATGCGCGCAGCTCGAGCGTCAAACTGGAAATGGAATCGAACGCGCGAGTTCTGGCTTTTATAAACTTCAGCCATTGTGACATCATCGCCGCCGTGGCGATTCAGGCATTGTGATGTCATCGCGTTCTGATTGGCTGAGCTTGCAGTAAACACTGAATATGAAATCTGAGCTCTTATTTAGCTCTTTAGCTACAAAACCCTCATTTAGAAACGCAGCTTCAGGAAAAATGACACATCAACAGTTTAATATGAGGGAAAGTTCTAGTTAACTTCATTACTGTAACACAGCTGGACACATTAGGCTCAGCTTAAAAATGCAGGAATAACAGCCCACAATAAAAATATATATAATGACTTTGGATTGATTGTCGAGCAGAATGTGAGTCACAAGCAGCTAAAAAAATTATTATTATATTATATTATATTATATTATATTATATTATATGGACAGAGTGAAGAGAAGGGAGTGAACTCAGCTAAACAGGCGATGGTCTGCTGGTTCTTCTAAAGACCCTGATGTTCATGATCATGTACTAAAGCCAGTATGACCAGCATGCGTGGAGAGGAGAGGAGAGGAGCTCCAGAGACTCTTCACTTGGGTGGACTGACCACAGTGTAAATTCTAATCAGACAGAATCTGAAATCTAATTGACTGTGTATGTTTTAATATTTCATTTCTCTGTTGATGAACTGGCTGCAGTTGATCAGGACTCCTCAGTTCAATGTTTAAAGGCTCAAATCCCACATTTGGGATATTTTTGTAGTGCACTGCAATGAATGCTGGGTAATATGGCAACATGTACTGGGACAGTGATAAATTATGTGGCAGTGCAGAACAACATGAACATAGTGGGTATTTAGTCAGTGCTTGTAGGACACTGACCAACACTGACCAACACTGACCATGTTTCATTATGAAGAGAGGAAAATTAGTCATTGTTTACCTGGATTTAGTGCATATATATGTAAATCTAAGTTTAGAACATGTATTAAATTTCCTCTAAAAACATGTATATGTACATAAATCAAACAAGCATATACAGGCCGAGTGATTTTAGAGACAGCTGGCAGCTTGTGATTGGTCAGAATAATTAGTGACGTAGCACTGGAGTCCTTCAGTTCTCCTTCAGTTCAGTGTAAGTTCCCCTAAGGAGCCGTCAGTAAGATCTGATACGTGTGTATAAGAACAGTAAACGATGTATATACACATATACACTTTACAGAAAACCACACGCAGACGTTTACCTTCATGTTTTAATTTCAATTAAACAATCAAATCAATGCCAGCGGAGCTCAACACCAGCAGAGCTCAACACCAGCAGAGCTCAACACCAGCAGAGCTCAACACCAGGCGGAGATCAACACCAGCGGAGCTCAACACTCCTGTACTGTAGAGATGTTCTGCGGGTGTGTCTTCAGTGCTGGTTCAGTAGAAAAGGTTTTTAAACAGCAGATGAAGCTGATATAAGACAACATAACAATAAAATACCACAAACAGACTCAAGACCAGGAGATGTCCATTTGATGAGTCTGGGAGATCGTCATCGTTGTCCTCTTCGGTCAGCTTCCTGCTGCCAGAGGGTTCTGTCCTGGTAGGAAGCGAGGTGGTGCCGGTGTGGGACGGTCCAGGTCTCGGTTTGCGCAGGTCAGGAGTGACAGCTGGGTTCTGTTCTTTGTCCTGCCTAAGTTCTCTTATCAGTGTGTTATTCAGGTCATGCACGCATCTGTCAAGTGACTCCAACAATCTGGCCCTGCAGTGGAGGTAATCACGGTTGGACAGTCCAGGAATCGGGTCCAGGTCAGGAGTGACAGCTGGGTTCTGTCCTTTGTCCTGCCTCTGTTCTATTATTAGTCTCTTGTTCAGGTCGTGCACACATCTTTCAAGTGACTCCAACAAACTGGCCCTGCTGTGGAGGTCATCATGCTTGGACGGTCCAAGAATCGGGTCCAGGTCAGGAGTGACAGCTGGGTTCTGTCCTTTCTCCTGCCTCCGTTCTCTTATTAGTGTCTTGTTCAGTTCATGCACATGTCTTTCAAGTGACTCCAACACTCTGGCCCTGCTGTGGAAGGTCATCATGGTTGGACGGTCCAGGAATCGGGTGCAGGTCAGCTGCGAAAGTTACTGTCCTGCATCTTTCTGTTCCGTTCTCAACAGAGCTTATGGACACCCCCTTGTGGCCATTAGTGGACGTCTGAGAAGGTGGAGAGGAACTGGGCCCAGTAACTACAGTTTGCACTGTATCATCGTTTGGGCCAGTAACGTCCTGTTCAGTCTCTTTGCACACCTGGGTTTGCTCACCTGTGTGTTCATGCTGTCCACTAGTGTCCTGTCCATTCTCTTCCGATACCTGGGATTGCACACCTGTGTTGTTATCCCGTCCACTTTTTTCAGCTCCTGGTTTCCGAAACAGTCCAAGGGCTCCACTGAAGAGCGATTTCTTGGGTTTCTTTTTGATTTTCAGGGTTCGTGTTCGGGTCCGGTCATGCAGGGTTTTATCCCGGTCCTCCTCACGTTCTGAGGTCCCACCTCTGCAGCAGCCCAGGAGGAGAACCATGCGCAGCAGGCTGACCACCGCTGGACCCTTCTTCTTCTTCCCCTTCTTCCTCCGCTCAGTCATCGTTCTCGATTGCTTGGTTCAGGAGAAGCTCGTGAATCGATGCGCGCAGCTCGAGCGTCAAACTGGAAATGGAATCGAACGCGCGAGTTCTGGCTTTTATAAACTTCAGCCATTGTGACATCATCGCCGCCGTGGCGATTCAGGCATTGTGATGTCATCGCGTTCTGATTGGCTGAGCTTGCAGTAAACACTGAATATGAAATCTGAGCTCTTATTTAGCTCTTTAGCTACAAAACCCTCATTTAGAAACGCAGCTTCAGGAAAAATGACACATCAACAGTTTAATATGAGGGAAAGTTCTAGTTAACTTCATTACTGTAACACAGCTGGACACATTAGGCTCAGCTTAAAAATGCAGGAATAACAGCCCACAATAAAAATATATATAATACCTTTGGATTGATTGTCGAGCAGAATGTGAGTCACAAGCAGCTAAAGAAATTATTATTATTATTATTATTATATGGACAGAGTGAAGAGAAGGGAGTGAACTCAGCTAAACAGGCGATGGTCTGTTGGTTCTTCTAAAGACCCTGATGTTCATGATCATGTACTAAAGCCAGTATGACCAGCATGCGTGGAGAGGAGAGGAGCTCCAGAGACTCTTCACTTGGGTGGACTGACCACAGTGTAAATTCTAATCAGACAGAATCTGAAATCTAATTGACTGTGTATGTTTTAATATTTCATTTCTCTGTTGATGAACTGGCTGCAGTTGATCAGGACTCCTCAGTTCAATGTTTAAAGGCTCAAATCCCACATTTGGGATATTTTTGTAGTGCACTGCAATGAATGCTGGGTAATATGGCAACATGTACTGGGACAGTGATAAATTATGTGGCAGTGCAGAACAACATGAACATAGTGGGTATTTAGTCAGTGCTTGTAGGACACTGACCAACACTGACCAACACTGACCATGTTTCATTATGAAGAGAGGAAAATTAGTCATTGTTTACCTGGATTTAGTGCATATATATGTAAATCTAAGTTTAGAACATGTATTAAATTTCCTCTAAAAACATGTATATGTACATAAATCAAACAAGCATATACAGGCCGAGTGATTTTAGAGACAGCTGGCAGCTTGTGATTGGTCAGAATAATTAGTGACGTAGCACTGGAGTCCTCCAGTTCTCCTTCAGTTCAGTGTAAGTTCCCCTAAGGAGCCGTCAGTAGGATCTGATACGTGTGTATAAGAACAGTAAACGATGTATATACACATATACACTTTACAGAAAACCACACGCAGACGTTTACCTTCATGTTTTAATTTCAATTAAACAATCAAATCAATCCCAGCGGAGCTCAACACCAGCAGAGCTCAACACCAGGTGGAGCTCAACACCAGCGGAGCTCAACACTCCTGTACTGTAGAGATGTTCTGCGGGTGTGTCTTCAGTGCTGGTTCAGTAGAAAAGGTTTTTAAACAGCAGATGAAGCTGATATAAGACAACATAACAATAAAATACCACAAACAGACTCAAGACCAGGAGATGTCCATTTGATGAGTCTGGGAGATCGTCATCGTTGTCCTCTTCGGTCAGCTTCCTGCTGCCAGAGGGTTCTGTCCTGGTAGGAAGCGAGGTGGTGCCGGTGTGGGACGGTCCAGGTCCTCGGTTTGCGCAGGTCAGGAGTGACAGCTGGGTTCTGTTCTTTGTCCTGCCTAAGTCATGCACGCATCTGTCAAGTGACTCCAACAATCTGGCCCTGCAGTGGAGGTAATCACGGTTGGACAGTCCAGGAATCAGGTCCAGGTCAGGAGTGACAGCTGGGTTCTGTCCTTTGTCCTGCCTCTGTTCTATTATTAGTCTCTTGTTCAGGTCGTGCACACATCTTTCAAGTGACTCCAACAACCTGGCCCTGCTGTGGAGGTCATCATGCTTGGACGGTCCAAGAATCGGGTCCAGGTCAGGAGTGACAGCTGGGTTCTGTCCTTTCTCCTGCCTCCGTTCTCTTATTAGTGTCTTGTTCAGTTCATGCACATGTCTTTCAAGTGACTCCAACACTCTGGCCCTGCTGTGGAGGTCATCATGGTTGGACGGTCCAGGAATCGGGTGCAGGTCAGCTGCGAAAGTTACTGTCCTGCATCTTTCTGTTCCGTTCTCAACAGAGCTTATGGACACCCCCTTGTGGCCATTAGTGGACGTCTGAGAAGGTGGAGAGGAACTGGGCCCAGTAACTACATTTTGCACTGTATCATCGTTTGGGCCAGTAACGTCCTGTTCAGTCTCTTTGCACACCTGGGTTTGCTCACCTGTGTGTTCATGCTGTCCACTAGTGTCCTGTCCATTCTCTTCCGAAACCTGGGATTGCACACCTGTGTTGTTATCCTGTCCACTTTTTTCAGCTCCTGGTTTCCGAAACAGTCCAAGGGCTCCACTGAAGAGCGATTTCTTGGGTTTCTTTTTGATTTTCAGGGTTCGTGTTCGGGTCCGGTCATGCAGGGTTTTATCCCGGTCCTCCTCACGTTCTGAGGTCCCACCTCTGCAGCAGCCCAGGAGGAGAACCATGCGCAGCAGGCTGACCACCGCTGGACCCTTCTTCTTCTTCCCCTTCTTCCTCCGCTCAGTCATTGTTCTCGATTGGTTGGTTCAGGAGAAGCTCGTGAATCGATGCGCGCAGCTCGAGCGTCAAACTGGAAATGGAATCGAACGCGCGAGTTCTGGCTTTTATAAACTTCAGCCATTGTGACATCATCGCCGCCAGTGGCGATTCAGGCATTGTGATGTCATCGCGTTCTGATTGGCTGAGCTTGCAGTAAACACTGAATATGAAATCTGAGCTCTTATTTAGCTCTTTAGCTACAAAACCCTCATTTAGAAACGCAGCTTCAGGAAAAATGACACATCAACAGTTTAATATGAGGGAAAGTTCTAGTTAACTTCATTACTGTAACACAGCTGGACACATTAGGCTCAGCTTAAAAATGCAGGAATAACAGCCCACAATAAAAATGTATATAATAACTTTGGATTGATTGTCGAGCAGAATGTGAGTCACAAGCAGCTAAAGAAATTATTATTATATTATATTATATTATATTATATTATATTATATGGACAGAGTGAAGAGAAGGGAGTGAACTCAGCTAAACAGGCGATGGTCTGTTGGTTCTTCTAAAGACCCTGATGTTCATGATCATGTACTAAAGCCAGTATGACCAGCATGCGTGGAGAGGAGAGGAGCTCCAGAGACTCTTCACTTGGGTGGACTGACCACAGTGTAAATTCTAATCAGACAGAATCTGAAATCTAATTGACTGTGTATGTTTTAATATTTCATTTCTCTGTTGATGAACTGGCTGCAGTTGATCAGGACTCCTCAGTTCAATGTTTAAAGGCTCAAATCCCACATTTGGGATATTTTTGTAGTGCACTGCAATGAATGCTGGATAATATGGCAACATGTACTGGGACAGTGATACATTATGTGGCAGTGCAGAACAACATGAACATAGTGGGAATTTAGTCAGTGCTTGTAGGACACTGACCAACACTGACCATGTTTCATTATGAAGAGAGGAAAATTAGTCATTGTTTACCTGGATTTAGTGCATATATATGTAAATCTAAGTTTAGAACATATATTAAATTCCCTCTAAAAACATGTGTATGTACCTAAATCAAACAAGCATATACAGGCCGAGTCATTTTAGAGACAGCTGGCAGCTTGTGATTGGTCAGAATAATTAGTGACGTAGCACTGGAGTCCTTCAGTTCTCCTTCAGTTCAGTGTAAGTTCCCCTAAGGAGCCGTCAGTAGGATCTGATACGTGTGTATAAGAACAGTAAACGATGTATATGCAGATATACACTTTACAGAAAACCACACGCAGACGTTTACCTTCATGTTTTAATTTCAATTAAACAATCAAATCAATGCCAGCGGAGCTCAACACCAGCAGAGCTCAACACCAGCAGAGCTCAACACCAGGCGGAGATCAACACCAGCGGAGCTCAACACCAGCGGAGCCCAACACTCCTGTACTGTAGAGATGTTCTGCGGGTGTGTCTTCAGTGCTGGTTCAGTAGAAAAGGTTTTTAAACAGCAGATGAAGCTGATATAAGACAACATAACAATAAAATACCACAAACAGACTCAAGGCCAGGAGATGTCCATTTGATGAGTCTGGGAGATCGTCATCATTGTCCTCTTCGGTCAGCTTCCTGCTGCCAGAGGGTTCTGTCCTGGTAGGAAGCGAGGTGGTGCCGGTGTGGGACGGTCCAGGTCTCGGTTTGCGCAGGTCAGGAGTGACAGCTGGGTTCTGTTCTTTGTCCTGCCTAAGTTCTCTTATCAGTGTGTTGTTCAGGTCATGCACGCATCTGTCAAGTGACTCCAACAATCTGGCCCTGCAGTGGAGGTAATCATGGTTGGACAGTCCAGGAATCGGGTCCAGGTCAGGAGTGACAGCTGGGTTCTGTCCTTTGTCCTGCCTCTGTTCTATTATTAGTCTCTTGTTCAGGTCGTGCACACATCTTTCAAGTGACTCCAACAAACTGGCCCTGCTGTGGAGGTCATCATGCTTGGACGGTCCAAGAATCGGGTCCAGGTCAGGAGTGACAGCTGGGTTCTGTCCTTTCTCCTGCCTCCGTTCTCTTATTAGTGTCTTGTTCAGTTCATGCACATGTCTTTCAAGTGACTCCAACACTCTGGCCCTGCTGTGGAGGTCATCATGGTTGGACGGTCCAGGAATCGGGTGCAGGTCAGCTGCGAAAGTTACTGTCCTGCATCTTTCTGTTCCGTTCTCAACAGAGCTTATGGACACCCCCTTGTGGCCATTAGTGGACGTGTGAGAAGGTGGAGAGGAACTGGGCCCAGTAACTACAGTTTGCACTGTATCATCGTTTGGGCCAGTAACGTCCTGTTCAGTCTCTTTGCACACCTGGGTTTGCTCACCTGTGTGTTCATGCTGTCCACTAGTGTCCTGTCCATTCTCTTCCGATACCTGGGATTGCACACCTGTGTTGTTATCACGTCCACTTTTTTCAGCTCCTGGTTTCCGAAACAGTCCAAAGGCTCCACTGAAGAGCGATTTCTTGGGTTTCTTTTTGATTTTCAGGGTTCGTGTTCGGGTCCGGTCATGCAGGGTTTTATCCCAGTCCTCCTCACGTTCTGAGGTCCCACCTCTGCAGCAGCCCAGGAGGAGAACCATGCGTAGCAGGCTGACCACCGCTGGACCCTTCTTCTTCTTTCCCTTCTTCCTCCACTCAGTCATTGTTCTCGATTGGTTGGTTCAGGAGAAGCTCGTGAATCGATGCGCGCAGCTCGAGCGTCAAACTGGAAATGGAATCGAACGCGCGAGTTCTGGCTTTTATAAACTTCAGCCATTGTGACATCATCGCCGCCGTGGCGATTCAGGCATTGTGATGTCATCGCGTTCTGATTGGCTGAGCTTGCAGTAAACACTGAATATGAAATCTGAGCTCTTATTTAGCTCTTTAGCTACAAAACCCTCATTTAGAAACGCAGCTTCAGGAAAAATGACACATCAACAGTTTAATATGAGGGAAAGTTCTAGTTAACTTCATTACTGTAACACAGCTGGACACATTAGGCTCAGCTTAAAAATGCAGGAATAACAGCCCACAATAAAAATATATATAATAACTTTGGATTGATTGTCGAGCAGAATGTGAGTCACAAGCAGCTAAAGAAATTATTATTATATTATATTATATTATATTATATTATATTATATGGACAGAGTGAAGAGAAGGGAGTGAACTCAGCTAAACAGGCGATGGTCTGTTGGTTCTTCTAAAGACCCTGATGTTCATGATCATGTACTAAAGCCAGTATGACCAGCATGCGTGGAGAGGAGAGGAGCTCCAGAGACTCTTCACTTGGGTGGACTGACCACAGTGTAAATTCTAATCAGACAGAATCTGAAATCTAATTGACTGTGTATGTTTTAATATTTCATTTCTCTGTTGATAAACTGGCTGCAGTTGATCAGGACTCCTCAGTTCAATGTTTAAAGGCTCAAATCCCACATATGGGATATTTTTGTAGTGCACTGCAATGAATGCTGGGTAATATGGCAACATGTACTGGGACAGTGATAAATTATGTGGCAGTGCAGAACAACATGAACATAGTGGGTATTTAGTCAGTGCTTGTAGGACACTGACCAACACTGACCAACACTGACCATGTTTCATTATGAAGAGAGGAAAATTAGTCATTGTTTACCTGGATTTAGTGCAACACAGCAAGAGAAATATTCCATAAAACCATCGTATTCACAGTTTTTGACGTTCCACAATTACTGGCTCTTTTCTTCAACTGATGAGATGTAACATGAGGGTCCATGGGGGTCCTGACCACTGAAGAACAGGGTAACAGAGTATCAGAGAAACAGATGGACTACAGTCTGTAACTGTAGAACTACAGAGAGCAGCTATACGGTCAGTGGAGCTGATAAAGTGGACAGTGGGTGTAGAAACGAGGAGGTGGTCATGATGTTCTGCCTGACCGGTGGGTGTGTGTTCATGTATATATAATATTTTATTCTTTAAAGCATCTGATCAGTTGGAGAAAAGAACCAGTGACTGTGGAACATCTAAAACTATGAACACGATGATTTCTATTCCATATTTTTCCTGCTGTGTTGCACTAAATCCAGTGATCAGTGTTTTTATTGTTTGTTGGGAAAATTTTATGACATCATATTTTTCCGTGTCACCCACCTCTACTACAGTCTACAAACACAAGGTCACTGACCTCCACTGCTAATGTTGGGCTGAGTGGGACCCCATGTGGATGACCCCTTGGTCAGCCTACATGTGTGTTTCCTCCCAGTGCATCATTTCTTTGGTCAGTCTGATTAATATAAACATGCGCTGCCGCTCGTAAACGACCAAATAACCAAATCCAGAGAACGCAGAGGAGAACTGAACCTGGCGGCGTCCTGCTGCTAGATAGCAAGAAGTTTGCTGCGGCCCAAATTGTGGCCGTCCTCCACCGATTCCGTGGATATTTAACTTTGGTTCTGGGTCGTCCTGAACACACGGCTGATGGATCGGCCGGCTCATCACTCTGTATATCATTCAGAAAAACGTGGTACTTCCATCTTGACCAGGAGAACATACCATTCATAAGGAACTCCACACTGACCGACCCAGAGGGCCGCTACATTATTATTAATGCACTATTGGGAAAGAAACCCTAACTTTAGTAAATATATATGGACCAAACTCAGATTCTCCTGCTGTCTTTCATCCACTCTTCTCAGAAACGTCTAAATGCTCTGACTCATGTTTTAGAATTGGTGGTGACTTCAATACAGTCCTGAACCCACACATAGATCCTCTTCAGCACAATGAATCATCAATAATCATTCAGCAGCTTTGCTTAAACAGTGCATGTCAGATCATGGACTGGTGGATATCTGGAGATCGCAGAACCCCAGTAGTAAAGAATATTCATATTCCTCTCCTTCCCACAAGTCCTACTCCTGCATAGACGACGTACTGTCTAACAATTCCATCACACACAGAATAATTCCTTCAGATATTAATAGTATTATTATATCTGACCTCGCCCCGATTAGTCTCACCTTTCTAGCAGACCATCAGTCCCTCCCTCCACCCAGACGCCGCTTTAACACGACTTTACTCAGTGATAAAGAATTTCTAGATTATTTTAACCAGGAATGTCCTGTATGTCCAGTTTGTCTGTCCTGTATGTCCAGTTTGTCCGTCCTGTATGTCCAGTTTGTCTGTCCTGTATGTCCAGTTTGTCTGTCCTGTATGTCCAGTTTGTCCGTCCTGTATGTCCAGTTTGTCTGTCCTGTGTGTCCAGTTTGTCTGCCCTGTATGTCCAGTTTGTCCGTCCTGTATGTCCAGTTTGTCCGTCCTGTATGTCCAGTTTGTCCATCCTGTATGTCCAGTTTGTCCGTCCTGTATGTCCAGTTTGTCCATCCTGTATGTCCAGTTTGTCTGCCCTGTATGTCCAGTTTGTCCGTCCTGTATGTCCAGTTTGTCTGTCCTGTATGTCCAGTTTGTCCGTCCTGTATGTCCAGTTTGTCCATCCTGTATGTCCACTTTGTCTGCCCTGTATGTCCAGTTTGTCTGCCCTGTATGTCCAGTTTGTCTGTCCTGTAGGTCCAGTTTGTCCGTCCTGTATGTCCAGTTTGTCCGTCCTGTATGTCCAGTTTGTCCATTATTAAGTGTTATTGTTATCATTCTTCTTATTATTACTATTATTGTTATTTCATCTCTTTTCTTCTTCTTTTTTGTCTGTTTTGTTTTTTGTTTTGCTTAAATCAGGGGGTGGGTGAGGGTGGGGGTGGTGGTGTTTTGGAGGGGTGTTGGGTGGCTGTGGTGCCACATCACCTTCTATCTGTATGATCATTAATAAATGATGAGCTGTGACTTTAATAAGTGAAACAGAAATAATAATATGTCCCCTGGAAAAGTGGGTGGGGGGGGTGTCTAAGGAATGTTGGCCTGGGAATAAAAAAGGCTAAAAGTGTTTATCAGCCTGGAAGACGCAGAACTAAACACTACATAAGTAATCAGTGACCTGCTAAACAGCCGGCCAGACGGCAGTATTTCTATATCAGCCTTTTAACCTGGACACTTTCACACCAGCCTGGAAGTGAATTGAAACATCAGGCAACAGCATGAAGGGCAAGCCGTGTTAAACAGATCACAGCAAATGTTCCTCGGCTTTCCAATCAGCCGGAAAGGTAAAACAGGTTTTCCATCAGGCGAAGAGGCTCATTTACTTCACATCAGCCTGGAAAACATAACAAAAGAACCGCAGGTGATCACTGACCTTGTAGTTGCCTGTGAGGGATGGACAGTAAGTTTTCATTGGCTGTCCCATCAGATAACAATGACCACTGGCCTCCATTTCTACTTTAAGATGGCTTTAATTTGCCTTCATCAGGAGTGAATTCTAGCTCAGAAGAACGCCAGAGCAGCTTTAATGTATAAATATCCTGCGTCCAATGATGAACAGATCCACTCATCATT
Source organism: Pygocentrus nattereri (assembly GCF_015220715.1). Taxonomy (NCBI): domain Eukaryota; kingdom Metazoa; phylum Chordata; class Actinopteri; order Characiformes; family Serrasalmidae; genus Pygocentrus; species Pygocentrus nattereri. Next base: position 3,063,542 of record NC_051219.1, read on the forward strand.
CCCTGTAAAGTGCAGATCCATCAGCCTGGAAAGCGTCTCCGTATTTCCAGCGTCTGAGCTGGAGGCAAGTTCCCTGAACATTACAGAAATCTGATCAACTCTGAAGCAGCCGTGGAGCTAAACTTCTCACCAGCCTGATTTCCTGTCACTTGCACTGCAGTCCGACTGAAAGGAGGCATATTTTCCTTTTCAGCGTTGGAAGCGTTTTACAATCCCGTTCAGATCAGCACAGTGAAGGAGCTCGTCTGGGATCCTGAGTTTAAAGCCAGTTTTTATTCAACTTAAACTTGGAACTAAGTTGTAAATAAATCTGAAACTGAAACTTTGCTTGTGTGTAAAAAGTGATTTCAGAGCCACTCGGTTCTCCCTGATGGAAACTGTTTACCTTCAGTGTTTTGTGCTTCTGATCATTTTAATAGACGTCAGCGTCACTAATTAATGACGTTCTATTAAAAGACTGGTTTACCAAGAGAGACGCTGGAGGACTTTCACCTGAAATGAGTTCATGAAGCCAGTCTGGTTATAAAAATGATAACAGGACATCAGAGCCAGAATTACTCTTTTAGTACTTTTACTTTATACTTAAGTACATTTGAAGGGAAATACTTTAGTACTTTTACTCAAGTGGAGGTCTAAAGGGAGGAACTTCTACTTTTACTGGAGGAATATTTTACCTTGGGGGTCTCGACTTTAACTCAGGTACATGATTTGTGTACCTCGTCCAGCTCTGCACACACACACACACACACACACACACACACACACACACACACACACACACACACACACACACACACACACTCATCCATGACTTTTACAGAGGAGGAGACTGGCCTGGGGACCCGCTGCTGAATGTGTGTGTAAGAGCGGAAAACGCAGCAGAGATGAGAAAAGTCCAGTATATCGTAAAGAACCAGGTTCCTGAATTAGACCTTTGCTCTAGTTATTAATCGTGACATCATTCAGTGACCGCTCTAAACTATTTAACACCGCTCTGAAAACTCGGTCGTGGACCGAAGCCTCATGTCTCCAGAATGGAGTCTTTATAGGAGGAGGAACAGATTCTGAACAGATTCTGTTTGAAGGAAGTTTGGACTGTTTTTACTGAAATATGAGTCTTAAGACTTCAACACAGCGGAAATGGCAGCGCTGCGTTTTAGGGCCGTTAATAAATATAAAAACAGTAAACTTCAAAAATAAAGTAGAAATATTGGGAGAATAAATGTGGAATATTGGGAGATTAAATGTGCAATATTATGAGAATAAATGTGGAATATTGGGAGAATAAATGTGGAATATTGGGAGAATAAATGTGGAATATTGAGAGAATAAATGTGTAATATTGGGAGAATAAATGTGGAATATTTGGAGATTAAATGTGGAATATTGGGAGAATAAATGTGGAATATTATGAGAATAAATGTGGAATATTGGGAGATTAAATGTGGAATATTGGGAGATTAAATGTGTAATATTGGGAGAATAAATGTGGAATATTTGGAGATTAAATGTGGAATATTGGGAGATTAAATGTGTAATATTGGGAGAATAAATGTGGAATATTGGGAGAATAAATGTGTAATATTCAGAGAATAAATGTGGAATATTGGGAGAATAAATGTGGAATATTGGGAGAATAAATGTGGAATATTGAGAGAATAAATGTGGAATATTGGGAGAATAAATGTGTAATATTATGAGAATAAATGTGTAATATTCAGAGAATAAATGTGGAATATTGGGATAATAAATGTGGAATATTGAGAGAATAAATGTGGAATATTGGGAGATTAAATGTGGAATATTATGAGAATAAATGTGGAATATTGGGAGAATAAATGTGTAATATTCAGAGAATAAATGTGTAATATTGGGAGAATAAATGTGGAATATTGAGAGAATAAATGTGGAATATTGGGAGAATAAATGTGGAATATTGGGAGAATAAATGTGGAATATTGGGAGATTAAATGTGGAATATTATGAGAATAAATGTGGAATATTGGGAGAATAAATGTGTAATATTCAGATAATAAATGTGTAATATTGGGAGAATAAATGTGGAATATTGGGAGAATAAATGTGTAATATTGGGAGAATAAATGTGTAATATTATGAGAATAAATGTGGAATATTGGGAGAATAAATGTGGAATATTGGGAGATTAAATGTGGAATATTGGGAGAATAAGTGTGTAATATTATGAGAATAAATGTGGAATATTGGGAGAATAAATGTGGAATATTGGGAGAATAAATGTGGAATATTGGGAGAATAAATATGTAATATTATGAGAATAAATGTGGAATATTGGGAGAATAAATGTGGAATATTGGGAGAATAAATGTGTAATATTCAGAGAATAAATGTGTAATATTATGAGAATAAATGTGGAATATTGGGAGATTAAATGTGTAATAGTGGGAGATTAAATGTGGAATATTGGGACAATAAATGTGGAATATTGGGAGATTAAATGTGGAATATTATGAGAATAAATGTGGAATATTGGGAGAATAAATGTGGAATATTCAGAGAATAAATGTGTAATATTGGGAGAATAAATGTGGAATATTGAGAGAATAAATGTGGAATATTGGGAGAATAAATGTGGAATATTGGGAGAATAAATGTGGAATATTGGGAGATTAAATGTGGAATATTATGAGAATAAATGTGGAATATTGGGAGAATAAATGTGGAATATTCAGAGAATAAATATGTAATATTGGGAGAATAAATGTGGAATATTGGGAGATTAAATGTGGAATATTGGGAGAATAAATGTGGAATATTGGGAGATTAAATGTGGAATATTGGGAGATTAAATGTGGAATATTGGGAGAATAAATGTGGAATATTGGGAGATTAAATGTGGAATATTAGGAGAATAAATGTGGAATATTGGGAGATTAAATGTGGAATATTAGGAGAATAAATGTGGAATATTGGGAGAATAAATTTGGAATATTGGGACAATAAATGTGGAATATTGGGAGATTAAATGTGGAATATTAGGAGAATAAATGTGGAATATTGGGAGATTAAATGTGGAATATTAGGAGAATAAATGTGGAATATTGGGAGAATCCAGGCTACTGATCACCACTGACCGTAAGACGCTGTCGTCCAGCTGCTGTTTTCTCATTGAGACGCGCGGTTTTGTTCTGACAGTGACGCTGCTGAAGGAGCGCGGACCGGGAGTGAAGCCCCCGCAGACCCTCAGATTCAGCTGGATAAGCCCGCGTCTCAGTCTCAGGGCTCTCAGCACGTCATACTGATGCACCTCACGTATCAGCCGCTATACAGCTGTTCACAGCTGCCACAGAGGGAAACACGCCACTCCTTATGAAGACAAACCCGTGGAAGTCCCGAAATCCCGAGTCCATGAACTCTGCTTTCTCCAGCACGGCCGGCCACTGGGGGGCAGCGTGGGGGGAGGTGACCAGTGCAGAACCTCTTCGGGTTCCTCAGCCAGAGTCCAGCGCAGAGAGAAAGATCTGATTAAACTCAACAACCCAGTCAGAGCGTCAGTCCATCCATGATGGAGGGACACGCAGAGGGAAAACTCAGCATTCCAGAGTTCCCACTGTTTCACCATCATGGACGTCCCATCTAGACCTCAGACGGTTCTAGATAGTTAATAAAGTGCCTGTATCTGTGTTGTAGTCATGGCGACCCCTGGTTCCCATCACCACCACTGTAAAGACCTCCGAGTCTCTACAACCACCCATCTCAGCCCGACCCCCCCGGCGGGCTCTGAGCGGCGCAGCCGCGCTCGGAGTTCTCTCTACTCGGTGGAGTTGCCCTTCGACGTCACAGCCCTGAAGCTGCCCGCTGGGCAGGAACGCGCTTATAATCCAGCGCGTGCCTTTATTACCGCATCTCAGTGGATCGGGGGGGTGAAACGGGCTTTTATCGCCGTGGAGACAAAAACACTAAAAAGAGGCTTGATTTATTTGGTCTCAATGACGTCACCGGTCAGGCAACGGACGTGACGCAGCGGCGGTTGTTTCGGAAGTGAAACGGCGTCAGATTCAAACGGAGGCCGAGCCGCAGGTTCGCTGTTCGCCGCTCCGCCGCTCCGCGGTACTTTCACGCCGTCAGCCGGACGCCTAACAGCCGCGGGGTGCAGAGGGTGGCGTTAAAGGGCCGGTAGTGGCGTTAAAGGGCCGGTCGGGCGGCGCTGGGCGGCGCTGTTGGTGTTCAGTTCGGTTCTATGGCAACGCGCAGCGGTTCTGCTGGTGGGCTTCAGCTCGTTTAACCCAGGTTTACAGCATTAGCCCAGTCTCGGGGCAGAACCGGAACCAGTGGAGTCTCGTCTTTATTGCTGAGGTGTGGCGCAGCGGGGGGCGCAGCGGGGGGCGCAGGGGGTCGTTACCGCCTCTGATAAATGCCGTAATGTGTCCTGTTTTTCCTGTGAGCTCCACTTATGACCTCTGTGCTGTTGCGTGTGCTGAGAACCGTCCTGACCGTTTCCTGACCGCACCGTCTAAATGAGCTGTGCGGACTGAAGCTGCTGAAGGCCTAATGGGCAGGAATATGTCGCTGCTGTCGGGGAAAAAACTCGTATCTCCAGTTTTGTGGTTTTTCAGTTTTTGTCATAATTTGAAAAATGCCTGTTGGTTTTTATGTGAACTTTGTGATAAATGGACCAAAAACCGCCTAAAACGGCTGAAGATGTCTGGTTCCACTGACCTACATTAACCGTGAAGCCTGAGTTTGGCTTCTCCTGGAAAGTTACCGTGTTGGAGATACAAGGTTTTCTTCCAGCAACGTACATGTGTTGGATTTTGTGACATCACACACGGTGAATTCAGCCTGTGCGTTTTTTGGGCTGTGTTTGCGTGTTTGGACTGTGTTTGCGTGTTTGGACTGTGCGTGTTTGGACTGTGTTTGCGTGTTTGGACTGTGCGTGTTTGGACTGTGTTTGCGTGTTTGGACTGTGCGTGTTTGGACTGTGCGTGTTTGGGCTGTGTTTGCGTGTTTGGACGGTGCGTGTTTGGGCTGTGTTTGCGTGTTTGGACGGTGCGTGTTTGGGCTGTGTTTGCGTGTTTGGACTGTGCGTGTTTGGGCTGTGTTTGCGTGTTTGGACTGTGCGTGTTTGGACTGTGCGTGTTTGGGCTGTGTTTGCGTGTTTGGACGGTGCGTGTTTGGGCTGTGTTTGCGTGTTTGGACGGTGCGTGTTTGGGCTGTGTTTGCGTGTTTGGACTGTGCGTGTTTGGGCTGTGTTTGCGTGTTTGGACTGTGCGTGTTTGGACTGTGTTTGCGTGTTTGGACTGTGCGTGTTTGGACTGTGCGTGTTTGGGCTGTGTTTGCGTGTTTGGACTGTGCGTGTTTGGGCTGTGTTTGCGTGTTTGGACTGTGCGTGTTTGGACTGTGCGTGTTTGGGCTGTGTTTGCGTGTTTGGACTGTGCGTGTTTGGACCGTGTTTGCGTGTTTGGACTGTGCGTGTTTGGACTGTGTTTGCGTGTTTGGACGGTGCGTGTTTGGACTGTGCGTGTTTGGACTGTGCGTGTTTGGGCTGTGTTTGCGTGTTTGGACTGTGCGTGTTTGGACCGTGTTTGCGTGTTTGGACTGTGCGTGTTTGGACCGTGTTTGCGTGTTTGGACTGTGCGTGTTTGGGCTGTGTGGGCTAAAGGGTTGTGTTCTGTGCTACTTCAAAACTATTGAAACACAGCAGTAAAGTTCAGTTTGCTGTGGTCCGGCCCTTTAAGCCCCCCCCCCTTCAGTAATTCAGTAGTTGGTCATTAACTGCTGTGACGTCTCCCTGCATTTCAGGTGAACAGATCGTTTACATCACTCTGACATCATGTCCACCAGACCGGCAGCTGCTCGGGAAGACGGCTGTGTCCGTGACCGGACAAAGCCCCGGAAGAGCAGACAGTCCAAAGCAGCCCTGCGGGCATCTCCTCCTCACCTGGCTGACCAGTCCACTCAGAGTTCACTGGAGGACATGAGCCGGTCAGTATAAAATCCAGTGGCTGGGTTTGATGGCTGTGCGTGTGGTGAGGGACGCAGGCGTGTGCGGCACTGTAGCGCGGGCCGTGTGTCTGTGTGCAGTAGCCTCTGTTATTTTATCTGACTGGCTCTCACCTCTGCCCTTCTGCAGGCTGAGAGAGGTGACCGGGCAGCTACGCAGTGAGAGGGAGGAGGAGCTGAGATGGAAGATCAACCAGCTGGAGAAAGACAAGCTGGAACTCACCTCGAAGTACAACCAGGAGGTGCCGTGCCTTTTAACTGTCCTTCACAGCTCTGTCCAGTCTGACCTGATTTAAAGGACCCGTATCGTGGAGAACCACACTTTACACAGCTTTACGATAAAGGAGAGCGATGAAACGTGGAAACGTAGTTAAAGCTTCACTTCTCAGCCCACACCCTGTTTTATACTCTTACTAAATCAGCTCGTTTTATATCAGACGCACGAGGCTTTTTCATTCCCGCGGATAATTTCCAGCGAATGGAGAAATGAATTATGGCGGTGAATAAAACCGTTCGGTCATCATGAGTGGACGTCAGACAAAGCACAAGACAAAACGAGAGATGTGGGGTAGGCCTGACGTGTGCCAGCCCTGACGTACCGCCCTTAGACGACGCAGATTCCCGGTCGAACTGGGAATCTTTTTGGAGGCTCACGCCAAGCAGACGCGTGCATCCTCTCTCACTGCGTGAGGCACCAAAGCACAATTGCATGTTCTGCTCTTCATTAGGATCTGAACGTCACCGCGGTCCAGTCGACAGGACTAGAGGGGGGCTGTGTGTGTTCTGGTGATGTTAGTGAAGATGTCTTCTGTGTTGAGTGCTCTCTGAGCAGCGTCCAGTTTAAAAAGCATTCTGAACTGTTTCGTGTCCTGAAGACACTGAGGTGGTGTCTCAGCTGCCAAAAGGAAAAGTTCAGTCTAATCTTTCATCTGTAGCCGTGGTCCACTCACCCCCGGCAGTAATCAGCATGAATCCAGACAACACACCTGTAGTGTAGATGCCAGTAGACGTCGATGAGCAGGGTCTTCAGAAAGTGCCCGTTACGTTCTGCTGTTCGTCTGCGTTAACTGGGTCTATTGGAAACAGCATTTCAGAACGTATCAGAGATTCGGCTGAAAAACTGGGGAAAAGGTGCATTTCAGCTGTTCAGTTGAGTCAAACCCGTGTATTGAATCAAGTGTTGCAGTTACCCTGCCTAGAATGTCTCTCCAGTAATGTTGTGGATGGTCACAGGTGTCGGGGTACGAGGCTCAGCTTGCTCGACTCCGCGCCCTGCTGGAGAGAGGAGAGGCCAACAGGCAGACGCTGGAGTACGAGGTCGCCGTGGCCAGGAGAGACGCTGCGGTGCAGAAAAGCTCCTCGGAGGACAGAATTGCCGACCTGCGTAAACACAACCAGCAGCTGAAGAGTGAGTGTGTGTCCCTCTTTGATCGGCTGGGACTTTGGATTCACTTCATGTTCAGACAGTAGAACGCAGGAGGAGGTGCTGTGATTTGTGCGCAGTAGATTGTCATAGACGTGATTTTTCATGTCCAGCTTAAGGAAAGAAATAAAGGAAGCAGATATTGAGATAATTTAACATGCGTGTTTTTAACGTTGGCTAGTTTCCCCCTGAGACAGAGTAAAGCATCCATTGTTGTTTCTTAGGAAATGGTGCTCGGTGCTCGGCGAGACACAGAGAGAGGAAAGACAGAGAGACTTTTTCTGTAGCACTTTACTTGAACTTTGGCTTCCCTGTGACTCAAAACACAATAATAACAGAACCTAATGTGCATTTGCTTCAGCAGATACGCATCATCATCATCATCATCATCTCTCTCTTTAGTCTGGCATTGTTTTTTATCGAGAAGCTCTGGGAGTGAAAACGGGTGCAGCCGATAAAGATTACAGTAAAACTGACTTTCGTCACCCTTAACGTTTCCTCTGTGCAGCCCTCAGTGCGGAGCTCAGCCAGAGACTTTCTGATTTGGAGAGGGCTCTGGAAATCACAAGACAGGCGCGAGAAGAGGACCAGCAGGGCCTCCAGGCGGAGCTGCACGAGAGGGACCGCCTGCTTCTGAGCACCAGTGCTGACAATGACCAGCTGCAGGCAGAGAGGAGGAGACTGGAGGCGCTGCTGCAGGTACTGTGTGTGTCCTGACCAGGACTTTGGCTACACCCACATCACGAATTAAAGTCTGAACTACTGATGGCCTAAAGAAGCCTGTACCTGAATGTGACTACATTATAATCTATTTTCTCTTTCTCTCGCTCTCTTTCTCTCACTCAGGAGCAGAATGACACTCTGAAGGAGCTGAAGGACAAGATGGACAGAGTGCAGAAAGAGAGAGAGAGGGATGCAGAGGAGCTGAGGGTGAAGACATCAGAACTGAAGCTGAGTGCAGACAGAGAGGAGAGGATGAGGACCGAGGTGGAGGTGAGGAGAGGACTGATGAGATGAGAAGGAAATGAAGTGATCTTGTTTTAATGGGTTAATTAGCTGTGCCTTAGTCTGACGTGTGTGTGTGTGTGTGTGTGTGTGTGTGTGTGTGTGTGTGTGTGTGTGTGTGTGCGCAGTCTGCCATGCAGAGAATGAAGGCTCTGGAGGAGAACGTGGAGTCGGAGAGAGCTGCTCACCTGGAGTCCAAGTTCAACTCTGAGATCATCCAGGTGCTGTTCGGTCTGTTCGGCCTCCACAGGGCTCTGACACAGCCGGCTGATGTTGGCGATGATGGATGATTATCAGAGGAGAGGATTAGTAGAGTTTGTGTTGTATAATTCTAGACTGGTCTAGAATTCAGCACAGAGTCAATTTGTGCCCACAGCTCGCAAAAAAATCAACATCCGGTTTATTTCACTGCTGCGATTGATGGCAGAAGTTTAAGATCCTTAACGCTGAGGTCTGCAGAACGTCGCCGCTGGCAGTGGCAGAGTTTTCTGTTGCAGCAGAAGAACAGTGGAACATCTGGTTTGCTGTCGTCTAATGAGAACCTGTAAACTCACCACTTATTCATGCCAGCCTGTATATCCAGAGACACAGTTCCACGTCATGGAACACCTTTTTTAGTTGTTATGGTCATGTTAAAATTTAAAAATGAAAACTAAGCTGCGAGGCCAGCCTGCTTTGGATTGTTTTTGTGATGAACGCATTTGCATATGTCCACCTATTCCCCCTGCAGCAGTTTAGTCCTGCCCACTCATGCTGCAGTTATGAGTGTTTTGGTTAAATAGCTCACTAGAGGACCAGCCAATCAAAGCAGAGCTCATTTGCCTATGTCAGTCTTAAAGACACAGTACCAAAAACAGCCTGTCTAATTTTCAGGGATAAAGACAGGTCGTTTAAAAACATTTACATTTGGGAATTGTGCAGGATGTGGCTCTTTGAAGATATGATAATGGACTTTACATTGGATTACATAGGATCTGATATAATGGCGTGTGTGTGTGTGTGTGTGTGTGTGTGTGTGTGTGTGTGTGTGTAGCTGCGGCTCAGGGATCTGGAAGCTGCACTCTCTGTAGAGAAGAGCAGTCAGGCTGAAGCTGTGTCCAACCTGGAGCTGCTCAGGCAGAACTTTGGAGAGGTGGAGAAAGCGTACACGAGAGAGAGAGACAGAGCCACGGACACACACCACAAACTCCAGCAGTAAGACTGACCACACACACACACACAGGCCGCAGGGTCTGCAGCAGGTTTGGTGAATTGCTGTGAAGACTCATCTAAGAGCTGTCACAGCTGAAGTCTTAGACGTCCTCTGTGAAACGCACTGTAGGTTGTTTTATGATTTCCTAATGATATAAAACAAGCAGACTCGGAACCATGAACACCCAAAGAACACGGAAAAGGGTTCTTATGTTGTTGAAAGCTTGCCGTTGTAACAGAAGAAGAGCCCGTTTGGCTACTATATAAAACCCTTTTTCTAAAAGCTTCTGAAGATGAGGCGTCACCGAGGTAATGGGCGGCGAGCGTCAGCGCCTTGATTGTCAGCTCGGAGTGTCCAGCTCTTCTCCTCAGATAGATATGGCTTAACTGTGGATGAGCGTTTCTGGACTGAGGCTTTCGTCGTTTCGTTTACTCTTTAACGGTCGGGTCTGTGGTGGTCAGAAGGTGTCTTCTGTATTTACACCTTGATTTTTGTGACTCTGGTTTATGAGGATTATTTTTGGTGTGCAGGCTCGAGAAGGAATACCTGAGCACCAAGACTGAGCTGATTGGTCAGCTGGATAAAGAGAAGGCTACATCAGCCGAGCTGATTGGTCGGTTGGAGCAGGAAAGGGCGGAGTCTGTTAAGCTGTCCCTCAGACTGCAGGAGCAGGAGAGAGTGCAGACGGAGAACCAGCACTCACTCAGCCTGGTACCCACGCCCTGTGTTGTTTCACTCTCTCGCTCGCTCAGTCTTTTCATGTGATGTCACCCTCACTTCACTGTCGGTGTGATCCACGGTCATGTTGCGTTTTATGAATCAATCTGGCGTTTACCGTTTTGTGGTGCAGGTTCAGAAGAAGCTTGTGTGGGTGGAGGAGGCTCATGAGGCTCTGCTGAAAGAAATGGAGCAGTTGTTACAACATTATCACCACTTGGGGGCGCCACAGATCAACAACACAGGTGTGTGTGTGCACGTGTGGCATTTAACTGCTCTGGTTTTATTACTAGTGATTTCACTCCTGAGTGAAGGTATGCAGGGATCCCATTACTGTGTGTGTGTGTGTGTGTGTGTGTGTGTGTGTGTGTGTGTGTGTGTGTAATAGGGGAGGGAGATGAACAGAGCTCCTTTGCTCTGATGGACATCCTGAGAAGAACACTACAACACTATCATACAGAGGTACCGTTACATACACACTGCAGACCCGTAACACGTCTCTCAGTAGACATTAGCAGTTAAAACACAAACTGCAGAGATGGTCTCAAGTCGCTTCAAGAGAGCACTAGATGAGTCTCTTGGGTCGAGTCTCTGGGGTTTGAGTCAGAGTTGAATCTCTGGGGTTTGAGTCCAAGTTGAATCTCTGGGGTTTCCAGTCAGTCTGCTTAGCTCTTCTTCAGCTGTGTGATTATACTGTGTGTGTGTGTGTGTGTGTGTGTGTGTTTGTAGCTGAAAGACTTGCTGAAAGTGGTGGATACGCTGAAAAAAGAGAGCAAAGAGAAAGAGAAGATCATCACTGAGCAAAGGAGACACATCCAGGTGAGTCTCACTGCATGTGTGTGTGTGATCGCATTAAGAAGTCGTCAGTTTTTCTTTAAAAACCCAGAAAGCAGAAAAGACACTGGCATTTAAAGACACACTGCAGTGAGTTTTATTTGTGTTTATCTGGTTGGATTTATTCATATTATATGTGTTTAGACATTTGGATGATTCCGTCTTTGCTTTATAGTATTATTATGTTATTATATATATTATATTATTGTTGTAATGCTTTGACTTTGCGTTTGTCTCACTTTTTAATTTTTTTATATTTATTTTTTAAATGTGGTGTCCTGTAGTGACCTTTACGTGCTGCAGGGACCCTAGAGTGACACGTGAAATGGTCTTAGAGGTTAAGTGTGTGTGTGTGTGTGTGTGTGTGTGTGTGTGTGTGTGTGTGTGCTCTGCAGGAGTGCGAGGGGCAGTGTGTGTGTTTGGGTGAGGAGGTGCAGCGTCTGCGTGTGAGTGTTACAGAAGCTGCAGATCGAGCGCAAACGGAGCTCCGCAGCGTCACACAGCGCTGGGAGGAGGAGAGAGAGCGACACACACACACCAGAGCACAGATACACACTCTCACTCAGGAGCACGAGAGAGACCAGCAGGTTTGATTCTCTCTCTCTCTGTCTCTCACACACACACACACACACACACACACACACAATCACACACACACACACACACCAGAGCACAGATACACACTCTCACTCAGGAGCACGAGAGAGACCAGCAGGTTTGATTCTCTCCCTCTCTGTCTCTCACACACACACACACACACACACACAATCACACACACACACTCACACACACTCACACACACACACACACAATCACACACACACACCAGAGCACAGATACACACTCTCACTCAGGAGCACGAGAGAGACCAGCAGGTTTGATTCTCTCCCTCTCTGTCACACACACACACACACACACACACACACACACACACACACACAC
>NC_051219.1:3080636-3108136 GCF_015220715.1 Pygocentrus nattereri
ATCTTATTGCCCCTTTTTTTACATTTAAAATGACAAATTGTTCCATTGTAATTGGGATTAATGCTTTGAGAGTCCTGTCGTTTGTATGTTTGTGCTACAGTTTTATTCACATGCTCTAAAACGTTCATCCAGTGCTGTTTAGTGATGCTATAACAAACTAATCCTGCCATCAAATCTCGCTGAGTCACTGCTTCAGGCTGCATGATATACAAAAAATCTCATTAAAGCACCACAGAAGCTCCTTTAGATCGCTCATCTAGAGTTGGTACACTTGTTGAGATTAAAGTATGGGTTCTCTTACATGAGGTCCCCACAAGTGTGGTAACCGATCCCGTTTGCCTGTGTGGTTTTGTGTGTGCTTGTTTGTTAGAGCTCAGCTCTGCTGTGCTGAATGCAGCTCAGAACAGCTTCAGTAAACTGCTGGAGAGACTGCTTTCAGAAGCGGACCCTGGCAGTTGGGGGTGCTGTGGAAATGTGGGGATGTTGGCCCGGCTTCTTGGTCATGGTCTGCAGAGGCTTCACACAGCTCACCACGTTCCTCCAGGACGCTACACCAGCAAGGTAAGTTCCAGTGTTCAGGACTTTGTTGGTGTGTGTTTAACACTGTTAATATCTTGTGTTTCAGTGCGTCAGGGAGGCGTCAGTATAGAATTTCTGTGCCGGTACGATAACCAACAGCAGTGACTGATATCAATAACCAGTCGTGTGGGTCTGTAACCGTATCATCGTGTGTGTGCAGTGCATGGTCTCCTCCCTGCAGCAGCACTTCCTGGTGTTCACCCAGCGGCTGCACTCCGCTGAGGTGGAGCGGAGAGAGCTGAGACTCGAGCTGTCCCGCCTCAAACGCAGCACAGCACACGCCCGCAACAAACCCAGAGACAGCGCGCATACTGTGAGTGCCCCTCATACAGCCTGCCCGGCTCTGTGCAGTACACACACACTCGCTTTAGGAGTGCCTGAAAAATCCATTCAGTGTGAATAAAATAAAGAAGCCGATGGTTTATTAGTCTTTTTAGAATAGTTTGAATATTTGTGTGTGTGTGTGTGTGTGTGTGTGTGTGTGTGTGTGTGTGTGTGTGTTTTCCAGACATGCGTTCCCGTGGATCAGTTCCAGAGTGTGTGTGCGGAGCTGAGCTCTGCTCTGCAGAGGGAACAGGAGGTTCAGGCTCTCCTGCACGACCAGGCCACACAGCTGCAGGAACTGGGCCTCACCATGGAGCTGCACACTGGGGACCAGCTGGAGAAAGACCGCACACTGGCTCAGGCTGTGCAGGTATGCAAAAAGACACACACTGACTATTGCTGTGTACACACGTTTTAAACACACACACACACACACACACACACACACACACACACACACACACACACACACCCACACACTGCTGTCAGTGATCTGTACTGGTGTCTGTCTCTTAGAGCCTGTCCGAAGCAAAGGCGGAGCTTAAGAGAAAGGAACAGTCCCTGCGGCTGTTAGGGAAGCGACTCAGCCAATCACAGCAGGAGAAGCAGCAGCTACAGCAGAGCATCACCAGTGCAGAGAATGCACTACGCATGGCAGCGAAGTAACACGCGCACACGTGCCGACATCCTCTTACAGTGAACTGTACAGTAACAAACTCGACAATGTGCATATGAAGCATGGAAGGTGGTAGAAACGTAAAAGACATGGTAGCAACACAAATATGGCTGAAACGTAGTGCAGAAAACACAGTTATAACATCTTTTATTGATTTTGAGTGAAAATAAATGCAGGAGCCAGCTGGAATCCAGTATGGCAGTCATTTCACACGTATATGAACTTGAGTGAGATCCCAGTCTTAATCCATAGGGTTTAATATGATGTCGGCCCACCCTTTGCAGCTATAACAGCTTCAGCTCTTCTGGGAAGGCTTTCCACAAGGGTTAGGAGTGTTTAGGGGAATTTTTGACCGTTCTTCCAGAAGCACATTTGTGAGGTCAGACACTGATGTTGGTCGAGAAGGCCTGGCTCACAGTCTCCGCTCTAATTCATCCCAAAGGTGTTCTATGGGGTTGAGGTCAGGACTCTGTGCAGGCCAGTCAAGTTCTTCCACACCAAACTGGCTCATCCACGTCTTTATGGACCTGCTTTGTGCACTGGTGGGCAGTCATGTTGGAACAGGAAGGGGCCGTCCCCAAACTGTTCCCACAAATTTGGGAGCATGAAATTGTCCAAAATCTCTTGGTGCTGAAGCTTTAAGAGTTCCTTTCACTGGAACTAAGGGGCCGAGCCCAACTCCTGAAAAACAACCCCACACCATGATCCCCCCTCCACCAAACTTTACACTCGGCACAATGCAGTCAGACAAGTACCGAAGCTCTCTACACTGTTATTGAGCTGATCTGAAGGCCACATGAACTTTGGAGGTCTATAGTGATGGACTCTGCAGAAAGTCGGTGACCTCTGCGCACTATGCCCCTCAGCATCCGCTGACCCGCTCTCATTTTATGTGGCCCCATTTTAGGGGCTTGGCTTTATACACCTGTGGTCATGAAAGTGATTGAACACCTGAATTCAGTGATTTGGATGGGTGACTGAATACTTTTGGCAGTATAGTGCATATATATAAATAAATGTGTGTGTGTGTGTGTGTGTGTGTGTGTGTGTGTGTGTGTGTGTGTGTGTATAAACACATTTTTTACCTTTACTTTTCTTGGTTCTTACTTGTTGTTGTTTTTTTTTATTTCACTTCTACTTGAATGCATTGAAATTCTCTTTTGTTGTTTATAATAACAGGAATAAGGACTCTTTTGCCAGCTATGTGAAATCTGTGGAGAGCAGCCTGAAAGAGGTGAGGACACCTGTAAATAATATCTTGCTGCATTCTCTCCTATTTTATATCATTTTTAAAAATAGTACGTTTCGGTTTTAGCTGAAAGATCGCATCATTCTCTCTCGCTCCTCAACCTCCCGAGAGGACTTCACCTTGCACTTACCCCACACGCTCGTGGACGTGTCAGGACCAGAGTGGAGCACGGGAGGGCCGGAGATCGCTGCCTGTCAGGTGGGCTAAATTCAGGATTCATTTCTTTTGCCATTCATTATGATGAGAGTTAATAAATTGAGATCCGCTGTTTTTATATGGATGAACAGGGATGTCTGTAATATCTGTGTGTGTGTGTGTGTGTGTGTGTGTGTGTGTGTGTGTGTGTGTGTGTGTGTGTGTGTGTGTGTGTGTGTAGACTCTGGTGAGGAGTTTTCTGGAAGTGTATCAGTTGGCGTGCTCCAAGTTGGCGTCTCTGGAGAGAGAGATTTCCTCTTATCAGAGCCACATCACGGCACTGAAGGCGGAGCTACAGGACGCCTGCCTCAGAGAGAACCAGACCTACGTGCCTGTGAGTTCACGTTTCACACCATCAGTCTCCTCTTTACTGATCACATCATCTGATTGGAAGAAAATAAGCTCATATTTCACACAGCAGACACACAGAGGCTCTCAGGGTTCAGGAACTGGAATCTGATTGGCCGAGCCACAGATACTCAGCATCTTTGCTGAAGGATCTCTGCTTGAAAGTTGCCTTTTTGGAGAAATGAGGCTTTGTTCCCGTTCTTGCAAGTTATTGTGGTGCTAAGCAACTTAGCAAAACATAATTTAGTTAATAATTTAATCTTTATAATAAATACAATCACTTATTGAACACTGGCCAGAACCGTGGTTTAATATACCAAAAATAATTGCAATTCATTTTTAAAGGACCATTTTTTAACCTTACAATTAAACAGATGTAGGTGACCTCTGCTCTGGTTGGCTGGTGTGTATTGTGCTTCATTGAAGAAGCACACTCTGATACACTCTTTATAACTTCAGAAACTAATACGGGTGGAAGAGGTAGATGGAAGTAAATGAGTGCTTTTACATGCACATAATAATCTGATAATTGCTGAAAATCAGATTTTTTTCATAATCAGATTAAAGCTTTTATATGTTCTTGAGTAATCAGATAATGGGGAAACTCCAGGTCTACATGAGTCAGACAGTAATCAGATAACGGGGAAACTCCAGGTCTACATGAGTCAGACAGTAATCAGATAATGGGGAAACTCCAGGTCTACAGGAGTCAGACAGTAATCAGATAATGGGGAAACTCCAGGTCTACAGGAGTCAGACAGTAATCAGATAACGGGGAAACTCCAGGTCTACATGAGTCAGACAGTAATCAGATAATGGGGAAACTCCAGGTCTACAGGAGTCAGACAGTAATCAGATAATGGGGAAACTCCAGGTCTACAGGAGTCAGACAGTAATCAGATAATGGGGAAACCCCAGGTCTACAGGAGTCAGACAGTAATCAGATAATGGGGAAACTCCAGGTCTACAGGAGTCAGACAGTAATCAGATAATGGAGAAACTCCAGGTCTACAGGAGTCAGACAGTAATCAGATAATGGGGAAACTCCAGGTCTACATGAGTCAGACAGTAATCAGATAACGGGGAAACTCCAGGTCTACAGGAGTCAGACAGTAATCAGATAATGGGGAAACTCCAGGTCTACAGGAGTCAGACAGTAATCAGATAATGGGGAAACTCCAGGTCTACATGAGTCAGACAGTAATCAGATCATGGGGAAACTCCAGGTCTACACGAGTCAGACAGTAATCAGATAATGGGGAAACTCCAGGTCTACACGAGTCAGACAGTAATCAGATAATGGGGAAACTCCAGGTCTACATGAGTCAGACAGTAATCAGATAACGGGGAAACTCCAGGTCTACAGGAGTCAGACAGTAATCAGATAATGGGGAAACTCCAGGTCTACATGAGTCAGACAGTAATCAGATAACGGGGAAACTCCAGGTCTACAGGAGTCAGACAGTAATCAGATAATGGGGAAACTGCAGGTCTACATGAGTCAGACTGTCAGACAAATATTCAGACAGTGCTCTTGTGGGTGTGGAGTTAAACGCTGCTTGCTTATTTCCGATACCGCAGTCTGTTTTCACGCCCAGACTGAGAAATCTGAAAGAAATCAGAGTAAGAGTCCACAGCACTGAGAAATCCGATTACTGAGCTAATTACGTCAACAAAGTGAGAATTTTTATTATGTGTGTGATATGGGCCTTTAATCTGCACTGTAAACAGTAAACATCTCAAATATATTTTCCTCCAGACGTTTAATTTGTGTATTTCATCAGTTTAATAGAAATGGTTTACTTTAGCATCTGCAATTAGTGAAAAGAAAATGACCGTAAGACGCTAATCGTTTTTCTTTGTATTGCCTGCTGCCTGGTGTTCCCTGCTCTCTTCCAGAGGTCAGTGTCCTTCATAACTCAATACCCATTCCACCGAACGCTGACCGTATAACTCACACCGGCCTCGGGGTTTCAATGAACAGTCACTGTGTCTTTTTAAAAGGTTGTTATTGTGCAGCATGTTGTCTTTTATCTCTACGTACGACCTCTGCCCTCATTCTTTGTGTTTCCAGGTGATGGGATCTGATGACCATGCGCTTCCACTTTTTGAAGCAGAAGTGGATTCTGGGACACCCCCACTGTCAGATACTGGTGTCACACTCAAAGATGTCCCTGGAAACTTGCGTCCTCTCCAGTCAGTCCCACTGAAGAAAAGCAAAGCTGTGAAAAAAGGCTCTAAAAACACTAAAACTCTCAAAAGTGCCTTGAAACCGTAAAAGCAGAACTCGTCATTTAGAATATTTATAGTTTAGGATTACACAGTTTTTATTCTATTTTGTTCACACATTTTGTTTTATACCCCTATGTAAACACTACATACTGTTGTGCAAAAGTCCTGTAAAGAGTATTGGAAATAAACAATACTTAACAGTGTGAACAGTAACTCTCTCTCTCTCTCTCACCGACTCTTAGTATGAAGTATTATTGTTTTTTCTCCACATATGAAAACATCCAGGACAAATATATCTTGCCACACTACTTGCAACAGATAGTGGGGGTTTAACTTATTCAGTGTCATGATTTTTTCCTATTTGCAAAGATTCGTAAGTTTATTTGAAACTCACACTTTTCCCGTTCCTTTAAACAAGTTGCTGTATTGACAGGGAATATCAGTACAAACTCGGCATCAGTTTGGTGGTTTCCAGCTAAAGATAGAAACCAGACGAAGAATCTGGAGCCTCATTTATAAAGCATTCATACACCGATCAGATCTTAAAATCATGTGGCAGCTGCACTGTTTGATTTGTCTGTGTCGTTACTGAGTGAGGAATATGGAGAACGTGTGCTGCTGCGAGTCGCCCAGTGAGGCCTGAGATCAGCTAATCATTGAGAAGTCGAGTTGGGCGCACCACGTCGTACGTCTTCACGTATGAACATCACACACACAGACTCAAAAAGAAGGTCTGGCTCGATGTTTCGGCCTCAAATTATCTCAGAATAAGTTTAAGTTAAGCGATTAAGTGATACTTTTTTTGATCCCACAACCGGGGAAATTCCCCCTCCACATTTAACCCATCCGTGAAGTGAAACACCACACACACTAGTGAACACACACACAAGGGGGCAGTGAGCACACACTTGCCCGGAGCGGTGGGCAGCCCTATCCACAGCGCCCGGGGAGCAGTTGGGGGTTAGGTGTCTTGCTCAAGGACACCTCAGTCATGGACTGTCGGCCCTGGGGATCGAACCGGCGACCTTCCGGTCACAGGGCCAGCTCCCTAACCTCCAGCCCACGACTGCCCCCAACAACATCATATTGATGAAGATGCAACAACGATAGTAGATAATTAACTCATCCTCAGAGACGCGCCTTCTCCAAGTTTTGACCGAGTTCTCTTTGAATTCCCTTTCAGTCAGCGGATTCATCCACTTGGGGAAGGGGTCTGAAACACAACCCATGCTAAAAAATGATTCCTCAGTATGTTGCTTGTAAATACACAGTTCCACCAGAGAGGTCTCCAAATCCCCACATCTTACGTAGTGCAGCTTTGTAGTGATTTGACATGAAATGACGTAAGGCACCTTATATCACAGACAGACGTGAGCTTCCATATTGACGTGTAAATGGCAGTGCAGGTGTGCGACAGGCTCCATATTTAAAGTGAAATTCTGATGTTTTGTAAATGAGGCCGGGTAATAAATTCACATTCCGTCTAAACTGTCTTGCTCAATCACTCCTACACTTTTGCGCTATGTCTTCTCAGATGATTATCTTCATCTCCAGCAATCTGTGCCCTCAGTCAGTCATCAGAACACTTTAACTGTCCTCTCATTTCCCTCAGCGCCTGCAGAATGTGTCTGTTTGTCGGCTTTAGACTCAGGCCTGACGGACTCTGAGCGCTTTTAGTCCCAGTCAGCGTTTTCATTTGTGTAAGGGATGATATAAAATTGCATATAGATTAAGGAACATGGTAAACTCTTAGTGTAAAGCCCTTCTGAAGAGAGAGCCGCAGCTTCTAATCTGTAGGTTTAATTTGATTGGAGGGCAGAAACATAACGAGTAAGTTGTATATCCCGACCCACAGGGGGACACACAACCCTCTGAACCCCGAAACAGGATTAAAATTAGTCCAGATTAGGCGTCGTTACATGCGAGTTAAGCGATGCTCCTGACGGACCTATTCAAAGCAGACTGAGCTCGTAAGTGTGTGTGAATGGGAACTGTCCCAGAAAGGCCACAGATTACTGTTAATCCCAGAGCTTTGATTGTCACCCTCTTCCTCTATTCAGGGTGCACCTCAGTGAGAGGGTGGATTGCATTTGGAGAGAAGCACCAACCCGACATACTGGACCGGTATTACTGCCAATACTGACCCAGTTAAAAGACCAATGTGGTATACAGTACAGTTTCTGTCATAGGGGTGGGCGACGTAACGATAACGGCCACTATACACGTTCCTGAGTAAATGATCAGTTTAGGGTTCTACAACACTGAACAACTGCTTGGATTACTCAGAAGAACGAACCGAGGAAGACAGTAACTGTAAGAGTCGACAGTGATGGTGATACGTTTTGTGTACACTCAAGATACTAAACGGTCACTGGGTCAGTTCCCCTCTTGTCACTGGGGTGGGACCCTCAAGGCTCCATCTCAGTACCTTTAGTCAGGGAACATAACTGAACCATAATCCACTGAAATGATCTGTTCTAAGCGGTACTGACTCCACACACCCCGCCTTGCCTCGCCTCCAGGCTTTTACTCTACTGCTCTGTTTTAAAACATTTGGTTATGAAAAGGAACAAATACCAACTTTTCACCTGGAGAACCTGATTTAAGCTCCACAATCAGACCTTAGAACCACTGTAGAACCTCTGAGGGAACATTTACACTGTACCCTGATGAATGAAGCACGTATCTGCACAGAACCTTCATTAGTAACAGTGTATAAGATGAAAATGCCTTCAAGTATTGTGATGTTATGAGCACCATATCAAACGCCTCCACTTGGTCTCTATAAGACTGTGGCCTTCTACACGTTCTGCGCCAATGTAATGAAGACGGGTTATGATCTGATGGCATCCTGAGAACGGATTTCTAGGCCTGGATAGTGCAAATGTGTTCCGTTCAGTGATCGATATTAATGATCACACCTGTGCAAACAGTGGGAGAAACAATGTCTTCATTACTCAATAAGATTTCATTCGTTTGTGCTACGATTAGACATGACGTGATTAATCAATGCCAGAACATGTAAACAGTCCCCAAATGACACATTTTGTTTGTTTGTTTGTTTGTTTAAAGCAAATTGTGTAGTAGTTTGCACAAGTTTTTGCTTTTTCATTGCAAATTCATGGCTTAAGTTTCCATTTTTCTGCCAGTGTGATTGTACCAAGTGTATAAAAACATACTGTATGTAATGAAACTTCCCCACTATGGAAAATGAACGGAGCACTGATATCAGAATAGTACCTGTTATCAACCGGACAGCTCAGTCCACCCGCTGTGAAGGACTTGTGATGAAGTTACCCTTGGCGCTGAGAGGGCTGTCGGTGTTGTCTGTGCTGCCGTTTCTGCTTCATTAGCTCGGTTGGCAGTAGTCTAATGTTATTAGTGCGGTATTTGTGCTGCTGGCAGTAAGAGTGTGTGTTGGTCCAGGCGTGTGTGTGGCGGCGAGTTGCCCCGTGGTGCAGTTAGCCCATTAGTGAGAGGCGCTGTAACGGCAGTAAGTGCCACCACGCGGGAGCTGGCACTCACTTCCTCTCTGTGGGTGGCATATGGAGAACACTGGCACTGGAGCCGAGACTGGCACAGTTAAATCAAAAACAAACAGGCTGTGAGGGACACAGCAGAGAGACGAAGCTGAAGATCGTAACGCCCTCCGACCTCCGCTGAGCTCACTCTCAACTGGAAAGTGAGAATAAGGCGAGAACATCTTCTTAGTTGGGTGCACAGACCTCCCGGGTCATGTTGTCATTTGTCTTGAACGATGTTGATGTAATATGAATATATTATGATGGAAACGTGCTGTGATATAAATTCCCGAAGCAAACAGCGTCTTTGTCTCCGCAGGTGAGCGAGCAGGTCCACGTTCATAGACGTACGGTTGTGTTATTGTGTCTACATGCTACTCGTTGCTCACTAGCAGCTCAACACCGCGTCATTTCACTCTCCGGGTTGGACAGACCGGTCAACTTGTCCACTTACTGCTCGGCGAGGACCCTTTATGCTTGATGTCGACGAGTCACTGATCATGTGATTAGGACTCTAACAGTATGGTCGCCTCAGAGAGGCAGCAGGTGAGGGGCCTGAAGATTTTGGGGGTTCGTATCACAGGTCAGCTCGTCAACTTTACTGCATGGCCACAACACTTTAAACTTGATGTCGACTAGTCGCGGAGGCTAGCAATGTGATCAAGGGCTCATTGGAAAGGGCACATCATGCTTTACTGAACTGTGGAGTTTCGCTTCATTAGAACAGAACATGACACAACTTAACGACGTGACATGACGTAACGTAACGTAACGTGACATAACATTACAACTACAGAGCTTCAGAGATCAGATGTTAAATGTTATCTCTGGTTTATCTCTGCAATAAAAAGTCTTGTGTGGTTCAGAGGGTTCATGACTCCTTATAATCCTGAAAACTTTAGTCAGGTACTTTCACTTTCGCTGATTTATGGTGCTCTAAATTTCTCGGGCTCCATACCTCCAGCCTGTTAAGGCTAGCTATGCGGTCCAAAGCTCGTGGGAAAGACACGTCATGCTCTATTGACTTGCGGAGTTTGGCCGGATATTTAAAGGCTCTTTTTGCATTTTCTTCTCCTGTGGTTTCCTTCATGACGTCATCAGTAATGAGTCGACATCGACTCGACTTTATCATGAAACTCTCGTTTCATGCGACCCCTGTTTCACTCAGAGGGACAACAGCGTCGTAGTTCGTCTGATAACAGAGTTAGAGGAGAAATACTTTGTTTGATTATATTTATTACAATGTCCAAATCCATTCCCGTTCCGCTGGTGGAACGGCCACTAGGGGGCGCTACTAAAAGAGGTTACGAGTAACTAACTACAAACAAGTTTGACACTTGAATCTTTTAAATAACTTACATGTGTATTGTATTATAAATAGAATAAATATAGTAATACCAATGAATGTGTGTTTTTGTATGATGAGAATGTTTGATTAGTGCAAGCTTGTTTAGGTTGTTTGGGCCTCTTCAGATTCTTATGGCCCAAAACAACTGCATATTACCACTTATACCAATTGTAATGAATAACCAGCTCAGACTTTCTCCATCAAGAATTTCAGTTAAGGGTTTTTTGGTAGTGTTCTTGGTTGTATTTATGGTCTCTGTCTATTATAAAGTACAGTAGCCAAAGCAAAAGTGAAGTTACTAAGCATAACGGAAAGCTCACCAGCCTCCTAACGCTATTTGTTTGTTTGTTTGTTTGTTTTAGTGAAACTAAACAACTAATACTATGGCGAAGTTTGCAGTAGCTCAGTGCAGCTCAGAGTATGTGGTGATCTCATTTATTTGACGGATTTATTTATTTATTTATTTAGAACTTTTTTTTAGTCTTAAATGCTGTTGAACGGTCTTGCTTCTGCTTACGGTTGCGTAAAAGAGCTCCTCGGGCTCTTTGTCGTCTAAGACGGTGTGAATGAAACTTCACTGTGACTCTAAGTTCACGACTCCCAGCTCAGCCTGCGCTTCCTAACTCTGAGCCAAACCTGCTGAAACATCAGTTTAACTAAAAACTCCTCTGACTCACAGACACACACTGTTAACATATCAAACACCCACCTCGCCCGGGACCACCAGGCGGAGGGGCATGACAAAAGCTCAAAGAATGAAGTAACCCACGCGAAGGCTTCTGAGCAGCTTCTGCGCCGTCAGCAGAGGCAGCTCTCTCAGCGCTACTGCTCAGGGGAGATCCTGTTCCCTCAGGGGAGATGATGATGACGATGATGAGGAAGAAGCCGGCGGCTCAAGTGCGAGCCCCCTGGGACCCACACGCAAGTTTTTGTTTTTTGAATGAACCAGGCCCCGTTAGCAAGAAGCTAACAAAACACTTTTCACTGGGGTTTTTAATGACTAGTCGCGTAACTCCATCCATCCATCCATCCATCCATCCATCCATCCATCCATTTTCCAAGCCGCTTCTCCGTCAGGGTCGTGGGGGGTGCTGGAGCCTATCCCAGTGGTCATCAGGCGGAAGGCAGGACACAACCTGGACAGGTCGCCAGACTGACAGACACAGACAGACACACACAATCACACCCAGGGGCAATCTAGCATGTCCAGTTGGCCTGACTGCATGTCTTTGGACTGTGGGAGGAAACCGGAGAACCCGGAGGAAACCCACGCAGACACAGGGAGGACCCCGGTCACCCGGCTGGGGAATCGAACCCAGACCCTCCTTGCTGTGAAGCAACAGCGCTACCAACAGCGCCACCCACTTAATTACTACTTAATACCCCTACATACCTGAGGATCGGCGCTTCCCTGATAATAAGTCTCTCTCCACTCCAGCTAAATGAGCTGAATGCAGGGCCTGGATTACTGACCAGGCCATTGGAGCTAATGCCCAGAGAGGGCTCAGAAACATGGGACAGCCCACTGCAGATACTCCATATAGACAAAAGCACTGGGACACCCCTCCTAAATATTGAGTTCAGGTGTTTTAGCCATGCCCATAGCTCACAGGTAGATACAGTTAAGCTCATAGCCTTGCAGTCTTGATAGACAAACACTGGCAGTGAATGGGTGATACTGATGAGCTCAGCGACTTCAGACATGGCACTGTCACAGGATGCCACATCTGCAACAAGTCAGTTTGTGAAATTTCTGTCCTGCTAGATCTGCCCCAGACAACTGTAAGTGCTATTACTGTGAAATGGAATGATGATATGGGGCTGTTTTTCAGGAGTTGGGCTCAGTCCCTTAGTTCCAGTGAAAGGAAATCTTAAAGCTTCAACAGAAACAAGACATTTTAAACAATTCTATGCTTCCAACTTTGTGGAGACAATTTGAGAAAGAAGCTTTTCTGCTTCAGCATCACTGACGCATTAGATGAACTAACAGCCATTGAATATGTACTCTATCTTTTCTCAGGATACCCAAGTTTTATTGTAATATTGTTGATTTTGTTTTTACCCTTTTATGTATGTTTATGTTCTGTATCTGCATAACAGCTTTGATTGGCTTAAAGGGAAAAAAAATTTGAAGACTATCTCTGACTGAATGGTCACCTCAGGCACTCTGTGTGTGTGTGTGTGTGTGTGTGTGTGTGTGTGTGTGTGTGTGTGTGTCTGAGACATACAGCACACACACACACACACTGTCCAGTCTGAGTTTAATCTGAGCGACTGTGAGAATCTATAGAAAGAAATGCCTGAGCGTAAGGATCAGCTCTGCTTCTCCTCCAGCACGCGTGCAGCTTTCACTCGAGCGCCTGTATCTGCCTGTCACAGCACATCAGAGAGAGACGCAGTGTCTTACGCTCTCAATGCTTAAAGTCATTATGTCCTCCGCTCATATCACCCTAAACACCCTACAGCACTTAAGCTTTCAGGGCCCCTCTGAAACGCGACTGCCAGCTCAAACTGTATAATTGCAGCGTTTTCATATTTTCAGTGCTGGTCTGCTTAATGAAGCGCGACGTCCTCCCACAGTGGCAGTGACTGACCAGTGTGGCTAATTTATCTGTTTAGGATTTCAACCCTTTATAGTGACGGCTTATACAGAGGATTCTACTCAACTGCTTCAAACTTAGAGCTGAAAACACATTTTGGACTTTTAACTGATCTTGGACTTTTGCTCTGAGGGACGCTGGACCTTAATTACGATTGTTTTATTCAATGAAATGAATGAGAGTTGCACTTCGTCAGTCCCGAAACCTTCAAGACACTGCCAGCTTTACTCTAGTCAGCACATGACTAGCAAACACAGCCTTGAACAGTCGTACAGACAAAAATCATCATAAAACCCAAAAAAGTTACCTAATTGCAGAAAATATGTGTTTCGGTACTGACAGTCCTTAATGGCCCACTTAGTTCCAGATTTTGGGACATATTTACTTCAAAACAATGGGATCTGGCTGCTCACCATGTGGCCACGAGGGACAGGGATGCAGCCTCACTGCTCTAAAGTATATATATATATATTATATATATTATAGTATATATCCAAGCAGTAAATTCTATTCAAAAACAATGTAGCTTTCAGATTCAACCCTTAGATATTCACAAGATTATGTTATGATCTATTTAAACCCATTTAATATAGAAATGATATCTTTAAATTACTTTTTGAGCTTTTTATTTCTTTTAATGTGAATAAAAATGCTCTCTCCTGTTTTCCTGTCACTTTGCGGTAGTTTTACATTTACTGCTTGAATATATACAGTATAGAGTTATATATAGTACCCAGTCCTGAGTGATGCGTCCTGCTACAGTCTGTCAGAAACACTATGCCTTCGCGGCGGGCGACTCTTTAGATCTGCCCCTCATAAACTCCCTCTTTAACTTGCAGTAAAACGGCATGCTGGCAGCCATAGCTCCTCCGAAGTGCAGTATGGTGCCGTATGGCGCTGGAGAACCGAGCTGGGCCGGGGCCAGAGGCGGCAGCACAATCCCAGAGACGAGAGCAGGTGCCTGGGCAGAGAGAGAGCAGCCTCGGCCTGAGCTCTGGAGCTCCAGGAACATACAGCAGTCCCAACAGCATATGCTGCCACTCAGCTAATTAGAGTTATTGAAGGGGATGTTACAGTTAGCTTGGAAAAGTCACGAGTATATATATATATATATATATGACAGAGAGAGAGAGAGAGAGAGAGAGAGAGAGAGAGAGAGAGAGAGAGAGAGAGAGAGAGAGAGAGAGACAGAGAGAGAGAGAGAGAGGGAGAGAGAGAGAGAGAGGGAGAGAGAGAGAGAGAGAGAGAGAGAGAGAGAGAGAGGGAGAGAGAGAGAGAGAGAGACAGAGAGAGAGAGAGAGAGGGAGAGAGAGAGAGAGAGGGAGAGAGAGAGAGAGAGAGAGAGAGAGAGAGAGAAAGAGACAGAAATGGAGAGAGACAGAGAGAGAGACAGAGAGAGAGAGAGAGAGAGAGACAGAGATGGAGAGAGACAGAGAGAGAGAGAGAGACAGAGAGAGAGAGAGAGAGAGAGAGAGAAAGAGACAGAGATGGAGAGAGACAGAGAGAGAGAGAGAGAGAGAGAGAGAGAGAGAGAGAGAGAAAGAGACAGAGATGGAGAGAGACAGAGAGAGAGAGGGAGAGAGAGACAGAGAGAGAGAGAGAGAGAGAAAGAGACAGAGATGGAGAGAGACAGAGAGAGAGAGAGACAGAGAGAGAGAGAGAGAGAGAGAGAGAGAGAAAGAGACAGAGATGGAGAGAGACAGAGAGAGAGAGGGAGAGAGAGACAGAGAGAGAGAGAGAGAGAGAGAGAGAGAAAGAGACAGAGATGGAGAGAGACAGAGAGAGAGAGAGAAGCATAAACGTAGTTGAAAATCTTTGTTTTCTTAAGGCTTAAGGTCTTCTCCTGTTCTCTCTGTCTTCCCCTGTTCTCTCTGTCTTCTCCTGTTCTATCTGTCTTCTCCTGTTCTCTCTGTTTTCCCCTGTTCTCTCTGTCTTCCCCTGTTCTCTCTGTCTTCCCCTGTTCTCTCTGTCTTCTCCTGTTCTATCTGTCTTCCTCTGTTCTCTCTGTCTTCCTCTGTTCTCTCTGTCTTCCTCTGTTCTCTCTGTCTTCCCCTGTTCTCTCTGTCTTCCTCTGTTCTATCTGTTTTCCCCTGTTCTCTCTGTCTTCCTCTGTTCGATCTGTCTTCCCCTGTTCTCTCTGTCTTCCCCTGTTCTATCTGTCTTCCTCTGTTCTCTCTGTCTTCCTCTGTTCTATCTGTTTTCCCCTGTTCTCTCTGTTTTCCCCTGTTCTCTCTGTCTTCCTCTGTTCTATCTGTCTTCCTCTGTTCTCTCTGTCTTCCCCTGTTCTCTCTGTCTTCCTCTGTTCTCTCTGTCTTCCTCTGTTCTATCTGTCTTCCTCTGTTCTCTCTGTCTTCCTCTGTTCTATCTGTTTTCCCCTGTTCTCTCTGTTTTCCCCTGTTCTCTCTGTCTTCCTCTGTTCTATCTGTCTTCCTCTGTTCTCTCTGTCTTCCCCTGTTCTCTCTGTCTTCCTCTGTTCTCTCTGTCTTCCTCTGTTCTCTCTGTCTTCCTCTGTTCTATCTGTCTTCCCCTGTTCTCTCTGTCTTCCTCTGTTCTCTCTGTTTTCCCCTGTTCTCTCTGTCTTCCTCTGTTCTATCTGTCTTCCTCTGTTCTCTCTGTCTTCCTCTGTTCTATCTGTTTTCCCCTGTTCTCTCTGTCTTCCTCTGTTCTATCTGTCTTCCCCTGTTCTCTCTGTCTTCCTCTGTTCTCTCTGTCTTCCTCTGTTCTCCCTGTCTTCCCCTGTTCTCTCTGTCTTCCTCTGTTCTCTCTGTCTTCCCCTGTTCTCTCTGTCTTCCCCTGTTCTCTCTGTCTTCCTCTGTTCTCTCTGTCTTCCTCTGTTCTCTCTGTCTTCCCCTGTTCTCCCTGTCTTCCCCTGTTCTCTCTGTCTTCCCCTGTTCTCTCTGTCTTCTCCCGTTCTCCCTGTCTTCCTCTGTTCTCTCTGTCTTCCTCTGTTCTCTCTGTCTTCCCCTGTTCTCTCTGTCTTCCCCTGTTCTCTCTGTCTTCTCCTGTTCTCCCTGTCTTCCTCTGTTCTCTCTGTCTTCCTCTGTTCTCCCTGTCTTCCTCTGTTCTCTCTGTCTTCCTCTGTTCTCTCTGTCTTCCCCTGTTCTCTCTGTCTTCCCCTGTTCTCCCTGTCTTCCTCTGTTCTCTCTGTCTTCCTCTGTTCTCCCTGTCTTCCTCTGTTCTCTCTGTCTTCCCCTGTTCTCTCTGTCTTCCCCTGTTCTCTCTGTCTTCCTCTGTTCTCTCTGTCTTCCTCTGTTCTCTCTGTTTTCCCCTGTTCTCTCTGTCTTCCTCTGTTCTATCTGTCTTCCCCTGTTCTCTCTGTCTTCCTCTGTTCTCTCTGTTTCCCCTGTTCTCTCTGTCTTCCTCTGTTCTATCTGTCTTCCTCTGTTCTCTCTGTCTTCCTCTGTTCTATCTGTTTTCCCCTGTTCTCTCTGTCTTCCTCTGTTCTATCTGTCTTCCTCTGTTCTCTCTGTCTTCCTCTGTTCTATCTGTTTTCCCCTGTTCTCTCTGTCTTCCTCTGTTCTATCTGTCTTCCTCTGTTCTCTCTGTCTTCCTCTGTTCTCTCTGTTTTCCTCTGTTCTCTCTGTCTTCCTCTGTTCTATCTGTCTTCCTCTGTTCTCTCTGTCTTCCTCTGTTCTATCTGTTTTCCCCTGTTCTCTCTGTCTTCCTCTGTTCTCTCTGTCTTCTCCTGTTCTCTCTGTCTTCCTCTGTTCTCTCTGTCTTCCTCTGTTCTCTCTGTTTTCCCCTGTTCTCTCTGTCTTCCTCTGTTCTCTCTGTCTTCTCCTGTTCTATCTGTCTTCCTCTGTTCTCTCTGTCTTCCTCTGTTCTCTCTGTCTTCCTCTGTTCTCTCTGTCTTCCTCTGTTCTCTCTGTCTTCTCCTGTTCTCCCTGTCTTCCTCTGTTCTCTCTGTCTTCCTCTGTTCTCTCTGTTTTCCCCTGTTCTCTCTGTCTTCCTCTGTTCTCTCTGTTTTCCCCTGTTCCCTCTGTCTTCCTCTGTTCTATCTGTCTTCCCCTGTTCTCTCTGTCTTCCTCTGTTCTCTCTGTTTTCCCCTGTTCTCTCTGTCTTCCTCTGTTCTCTGTCTTCCTCTGTTCTATCTGTCTTCCTCTGTTCTCTCTGTCTTCCTCTGTTCTATCTGTTTTCCCCTGTTCTCTCTGTCTTCCTCTGTTCTATCTGTTTTCCCCTGTTCTCTCTGTCTTCCTCTGTTCTCTCTGTCTTCTCCTGTTCTCTCTGTCTTCCTCTGTTCTCTCTGTCTTCCTCTGTTCTCTCTGTTTTCCCCTGTTCTCTCTGTCTTCCTCTGTTCTCTCTGTCTTCCTCTGTTCTCTCTGTCTTCTCCTGTTCTCCCTGTCTTCCTCTGTTCTCTCTGTCTTCCTCTGTTCTCTCTGTTTTCCCCTGTTCTCT
This sequence comes from Pygocentrus nattereri, assembly GCF_015220715.1. Lineage (NCBI taxonomy): Eukaryota > Metazoa > Chordata > Actinopteri > Characiformes > Serrasalmidae > Pygocentrus > Pygocentrus nattereri. Next base: position 3,098,104 of record NC_051219.1, read on the forward strand.
CTGTCTTCCTCTGTTCTCTCTGTTTTCCCCTGTTCCCTCTGTCTTCCTCTGTTCTCTCTGTCTTCCTCTGTTCTCCCTGTCTTCCTCTGTTCTCTCTGTCTTCCTCTGTTCTCTCTGTTTTCCCCTGTTCTCTCTGTCTTCCTCTGTTCTCTCTGTTTTCCCCTGTTCCCTCTGTCTTCCCCTGTTCTCTCTGTCTTCCCCTGTTCTCTCTGTCTTCCTCTGTTCTCTCTGTCTTCCCCTGTTCTCTCTGTCTTCCCCTGTTCTCTCTGTCCTCCCCTGTTCTCTCTGTCTTCCTCTTTTCTCTTTGTCTTCCTCTGTTCTCTCTGTCTTCCTCTGTTCTCTCTGTCTTCCTCTGTTCTCTCTGTTTTCCCCTGTTCCCTCTGTCTTCCCCTGTTCTCTCTGTCTTCCCCTGTTCTCTCTGTCTTCCTCTGTTCTCTCTGTCTTCCCCTGTTCTCTCTGTCTTCCCCTGTTCTCTCTGTCCTCCCCTGTTCTCTCTGTCTTCCTCTGTTCTCTTTGTCTTCCTCTGTTCTCTCTGTCTTCCTCTGTTCTCTCTGTCTTCCTCTGTTCTCTCTGTCTTCCCCTGTTCTCTCTGTCTTCCTCTGTTCTCTCTGTCTTCCTCTGTTCTCTCTGTCTTCCTCTGTTCTCTCTGTCTTCCCCTGTTCTCTCTGTCCTCCCCTGTTCTCTCTGTCTTCCTCTGTTCTCTTTGTCTTCCTCTGTTCTCTCTGTCTTCCTCTGTTCTCTCTGTCTTCCTCTGTTCTCTCTGTCTTCCCCTGTTCTCTCTGTCTTCCCCTGTTCTCTCTGTCTTCCTCTGTTCTCTTTGTCTTCCTCTGTTCTCTCTGTCTTCCTCTGTTCTCTCTGTCTTCCTCTGTTCTCTCTGTCTTCCTCTGTTCTCTCTCACACGTTTTCTCCCCCTCTAATCACACACACACATATCAAACACACAGTGGGAACTTTTTCCCCCTGAAATAGTTTCAAGTCTTAATTATGACAGAAAGGACCGAGTCAGAAGTTCTGCAGTGAGTCTGTAACTCTTTCATGTTCACGTCCCCTTTCACAGCCGCCACGTGCCAAGTTGGATCCTCCACAAAGAGCCGCCATACCGGCCTGATCACCACATGCGCCCGCGCTCTGTCAGATCCGCAATGTGGGACAGAGGAAGGTGGCAACAAAGGGAAGGAGTGGAAAAAGAGGACAGAAGTAGGCTTTTCTCCTCCTCTCTCCCTCGCTCTCCCCGTCTCCTGGGCGGCTCTGTTTTTGGCTGGGTCACCTGAGTCCTCCTACTGGCCGCGGCTCACAGGTAGCTGTGTGTGCGAGCGCGTGAGACGGCGTGCTCTAACGAGGACACACGCCGGCTTTGATGCTGTCCCCAGTTACTTAAGGGTTCCCGTGAAGGCACAGCATCCTCCAAGACATCGCTTCATCAATTAGTAACGACCGTCCCATCAGGTTTTAATTAACAGGGAAAAACACACACGTCTCGGTCATTAAGCATTAATTCTGCTGTTTCTGGGTGTCGGTTTCGGGCTCTTCCGTTGCCAAGAGCCTGATTTACATTTGTGTTTTTGTGCCCAGTACACACACACACACACACACACATGCACACACACACACACACACACACACATGTACACATGCTCACACACGCTGCAGTTATTCCAGCCCATGTGTGTGCGTGTGTGTGTGTGTGTGTGTGTGTGTGTGCGTGTGTGTGTGTGTGTGTGTGTGTGTGTGTGCATGCGTGTGTGTGTGTGTGTGTGTGTGTGTGTGTGCGTGTGTGTGTCTGAGCCACAGGCCAATCCTCAGTCGTCCTTTGGGACAGTTTTCCCTGTTTCACACTGAGAACCTTTGGGGTTCCTTTACAGCGTTGCTAAAGGAGATATGCGACAATCCGCTGATCTGGGAACAGTTTATTGGTTTATTTATTTATTTATTCTTAAGGTTTACAGTGGATCGAGTAATATCAGCACTTACCGGTTCCACTAATTGAATCCCAGTATTTTACTGTCACAGATATTTTATATAACCTGAATTAAAAAACAGTTTAGCAATTTTCTGCTGATTTTAGTGCACAATTTCTATTCATTTGCTGAGATGAATATTTTGAAAAAATGTTTGAATATTTTATTATTTTGAATATTTTTATTTTGAATATGTTAATTTATTTGTGTTTATTTTCACATAGAAACAACAACAGCATGCAGTTTAACCAGGGGAGCTCAAATGTTTCCATGCAACTGCACCTCTTCACCCAGAATGCATTACAGAAACACGTCTCACTTTATCTGAATAGTCACTATAGCTTCCTATAGATCCTCAGATGTTCACACTGTTAACAAACCATCGGTTGAAACTCTTTTGGTTCTGAACACTGGAGGTGTTTGGGTGAGGATTTGGTGTAGGGTTGGGTTTAGGTGGTGGGTTGAGGATTAGAGCAGGTTTAGACTCAGTTTAGTAGACATTTAGTTGAATGGAACTTGAAAGTAAATGAAGTATCTACAAAGCATCTAAAGTGGACTAAAGCAGAGTTTCAGACATCAGCCAGCGTTCATAACCATAGAAGTGGATGTCTGGTTCCTATCACCACCACTGTGAACACAAACCTCTCTGAATGATGGACTTGTTAACTATTAAAATCTGCAGTGAAAATGATGAAAAATTGGTGGAATTCCCTTTTAAGGGCTGTTGTTTTGGTAAATGAAAGCAGAAAGTAGCCCAGCAAATGGAGCGGAAAAGTAAATGAAAGGAGAAAAGTGAACATCGGACGTCTCAGAGGGAGCAGTTAGAAAAGTGTGTCAAAGTGCTGTGAATTAAAAAACATAAAAACATGTAAAACTGTAATTAAGAGGAGCTGGGATTCCACTTCAGACGTCTCCGTGGATCCGTTTCTTTAATAATCCTCTTTATGGATCCGTTTGCCCTCTTTATATCACTACTATTAACAGAGGAAGCCGTGTTTGTAGAGATAACAGCGAGAAAGTGGAGAGAAAAGAAAAACTAGGAACACAGTCTGCTGGAAGCTGTAGTGATATTGCTTTCATATGTTTCTTTATTTCTCCACTGTGCTTTCATTCCGCATATCATTCCCAGATGCTGTTTAAATTGAGCTGTAGTGACCATCATGCTAGCGTTGTCCTAAAGAGCAGAAAAACTGCTGACGCTTTCAGCTCCATTACTCTGACACTGACACACTGACAGGCTTCCCAAACCAGGCAGAAGAAAAGAGTCTGACAGAGAAACGACTCTGAGGAGGAAATCATCATATTCACACATTCACTACTTACTGCCATACTCTGGGGTCTAGGGTGGGGGGGGGGGTCTCTTCAATTTGCCCCCATCTCTCCTTAAACTCTCCTCTAAAGGTTCTTCAAAGAACCTCATGTGTTTCATATCTAAACGCTCCGTTCTCTTCATCACTACTTTCCAAACCTTGTTTACAGCTGTTTACAGCAGCTGGAAACTCTCTGACGCCGTTTCACACGAGTCTCCGATGTGGACTGAATGATGAATGAAGAGTTTCCGGCGTGACGTTCAGTCCTCAGTGATCTCCTGAGTGTCCATCAGTCAGTTTCACACAGAATGTAGACAGACACACGAATCCACCAGCCCCTCTTCAGAGGCTCATAACTCCGGATGCGAGTCTCATACGATTTCCTGATAAGACAGACGGGAAAGGCGACTCTACTGAAAGACTGAATTTGACATGCTTTCAAGTGTGTAGACTCAGGGTTAAAGGCGAGGCGAGGCACGTTTATCTATATGGCACCTTTCATGCCCAGCGGTCAATCAGAGAGCTTTATAAATGATGAAATACAAATGAATTCAAAGCCTCATTCAGAAAGTAAGATAAAGTAAAGCAGAATAGAGATTTACATGAAAAACAAATTAAAAATCAAATTAGAGTAAGTACGTGGTGTTAAATCCACTGATCCGCCCCTGGTTCTGTCACCAGCACTGTAAAGAAATCATCTTTTTCGCTGGGTGATCCAAATGACAAGTAAAAGTGTAAAGAAGCGTATATGTTTTATTTCTATAAATAATGGATTCATTGTTTATTATTTATGTACTTATCGACTTAAATGCAGCACTGACCCACCTGCTGTCCCAGACTGTTAAAACCTCACCCATCCAAATCATTGAATTCAGGTGTTCCAGTCACTTCCATGGCCACAGGTGTATAAAGCCGAGCCCCTAGGCCTGCAGACTGCTTCTACAGACATTAGTGAAAGAATGGGTCGCTCTCAGGAGCTCAGTGAATTCCAGCGTGGTACCGTGATCGGACGCCACCTGTGCAGCAAGTCCAGTCGTGAAATTCCTCACTACTAAATATTCCACAGTCAACTGTCAGTGGGATTATAACAAAGTGGAAGCGATTGGGAACGACAGCAACTCAGCCATGAAGTGGTCGGCCACGTAAAATGACAGAGCGGTCAGCGGATGCTGAGGGGCATAGTGCGCAGAGGTCACCGACTTTCTGCAGAGTCAATCACTACAGACCTCCAAACTTCATGTGGCCTTCAGATCAGCTCAAGAACAGCGTAGAGAGCTTCATGGAATGGGTTTCCATGGCCGAGCAGCTGCATCCAAGCCTTACATCACCAAGCGCAGTGCAAAGCAGGGAATGCAGTGGTGTAAAGCGCCGCCACTGGACTCTAGAGCAGTGGAGACGTGTTCTCTGGAGTGACCAATCACGCTTCTCCTTCTGGAAATCCGATGGACGAGTCTGGGTTTGGCGGTTGCCAGGAGACGGTACTTGTCTGACTGCATTGTGAGTGTAAAGTTTGGTGGAGGGGGGATCATGGTGTGGGGTTGTGTTTCAGGAGTTGGGCTCTGCCCCTTAGTTCCACTGAAAGGAACTCTTAAAGCTTCAGCACCAAGAGATTTTGGACAATTTCACGCTCCCAACTTTGTGGGAACAGTTTGGGGACGGCACCTTCCTGTTCCAACATGACCGCACACCAGTGCACAAAGCAGATCCATAAAGACGTGGATGAGCCAGTTTGGTGTGGAAGAACTTGACTGGCCTGCACAGAGTCCTGACCTCAACCCCATAGAACACCTTTGGGATGAATTAGAGCGGAGACTGTGAGCCAGGACTTCTCGTCCAACATCAGTGTCTGACCTCACAAATGAGCTTCAGGGAGAAGAAATTTAAACACACACACATTTTCTAAGCTTTTCCCTCAGGATCACGGGTATTAAAACACAATGAAATCTAATATATGGGCTCTTTAATTTACCTGATAACCTTTCAATCATGAGACTGGAGTTGTACACAGATTTAGAGCAGAGCGGGACGAGCGGCGCTCCGCCAACAGCACGTCTGCAATCATCCTCTTGCTGTGTGAATTATTAAAGCCTCATCTTTGTCAATGGGCTTTGACTGAGCAGCTAAATATTTGATCATCTTTTGTTAACACTCGTAATTCTGTCTGTCTGCGCTCTGCTTTCGTTTTATTCCAGAGCGGAATGAATCCTCGTTTTATTGTTTTCTTTGTGTCCACCACTTTTTTGTTGTTATTAAATCATAATGAGTGAATAAATATTTTAATACCTGAACTTATAAGTAGAGTTACAGAATTAAAACGCAGTGTTGGATTTGTTCTGCTGGAAACTGAGACCCTTAAGAAAAACAAAGACAAGTAGAAAATAGATAATAGAGGGAAAGAGAGGGAGAGAGGAGGGGTGAAGATGGGTGAAGGGACTGGAGATTTGAACTGTACTGCACTGTATCGTCACACAGAGAGAAAAATATGGAGATATGGAAACGTCCAGTTTGACGGGTGGGCGAGTTTCTGGAGCCCAGAGGGTTAAAGGTGAAGCAAGTTTATCAGTACGGCACCTTTCATGTGCTGCAATCACTCAAGCTGCTTTACAAATGATGGAATACACACACACACACACACACACACACACACACACACACACTTTTATGACACTTATCCTTCTGCGTCATGGGGGTTGCTGGAGCCTGTCCCAGCGGTCATTAGGTGGGTATTCAGGACACCCTGGACAGGGCAGACTCACCAACACACACATGATGAAATACAAATGAATTCACACTATAATTCAAAACGTAACTAAAACTAATGCAGAAAAGAAATGAAACGAATCAAACAGCAGATTTTAAAAGAGACGAATAATTAAAAAAATAAAATAAAATAAAAAAAATTTAAATAGAATAATAAAGTGCAGTTAAAGGGGAAAATCCACCTTTTTCTTCTAAATTTCTGCATAATTAAATGGTTCCGATGTCGTTCAGAGCGGTTTGGAGTGAAACGCTCTGTTCTAGGGAAACTTACCACTGTGAACAGTTCCGACTCAGTGCCTTTGTCTAGAACAGAGCCTTTCACACCAAACCGCTCTGACGGCCTCTGTTTACACCTCAACTGCGTAGTTATGAACTTAAATCTTTAAGACGTTGTGTTCTGAGGGAACTGTCAGACGTTCAGTACGTATAGTTAGTATAAGCCTAAAAATATGAAAAAAAAATCAATTAATTAATTATTTTTGGCCTGAATACACTTTTCTGATTATAATACCTCCTACACTCTCTCTCTCTCTCTCTCCCTCTCTCTCTCTCTCTCCCTCTCTCTCCCTCGTATGATAAAGTGCTGATATGAACAGATTTGAAAGTACGCTGGGGTGTTTTCCATCAGGTAGTCCTACAGGCAGAGCCCAAAGCTGTCTGTCTGTCCCTCCTGAGTGCTTCACTACTGGGACCCCTTCATCTCCTCGTAACAAAACCCTCAGGTAATCTCTCTTTCCTCCTCTCTGATTCCCTTTTTCATCCTCTCTGCTTCTTCTCTCCCCACTTCCTCTCTGAAGGGTACATCTATAGGAGCTTCACAAGAGCTAACATACCAAAGATTTAAAGGGGAATTCCACCAACGTCTCTGCATAATTAAATGGTAAACATGTAAACAGAGTCATTCGGAGCGGTTTGGTGTGAAACACTCATTTCTAGAGAAACGTAGAGTCCGAATTGTTCACAGTGGTGGCGATAGGAACCAGACGTCCGCCTCTAACAGCTCCCGCACAGAACGCTGTCACATGTAATGGCTATGAATACATTGCCTGATGATTGAGATGCTGATTTTTGGTCGTTTTGAGATAAAGTTGTGCCTTAAAATCTATTTTAATCCATTTATTTTAACCCATTCATGGTGGAGGGAGGCATGCAGGGCGCTGTGCGGCAAAATAGTCCCCAAAGAAAACGGATTATTCCAGATTTTCCACTATTTTCCATCATCGACATTCCATATAGACCCAGAAGGTTCTCTGGTGGTTCTGGATGGTAAATAAAGTGTCTATATCTGTGTTGTAGTCATGGCGACGCCTGGTTCCCATCACCACCACTGTAAAGACGTCTGAACCGTTTCACACCAAACCCACCCTGAATGACTCAGTTTGCAGCTCAACAACCGAAGCAATCAGACGTTTTGCAAAATTGGTGTGTACATGTATGTTTCCCTATACTTGTGAGGACAAATGTCCTTTTTGTGGACTTTGGAAATGTGTGTATTACTTTAATGCCACTTGGTGTGGGTTTGTGTGTGTTTGTGTTGGAGCAGCTTGAGTTTGGCCACAGTGTAAGTGTTTGGAGTGCTATAGGTCATTTGCTGTCACCGTACCCTCCCGGGGGACAGAGGCGTGGTTATGTGGTAATATTTTAAAATCTGATGACTGTGATGGTCGTGCCAGTGGTGTAATGATAAGACACGCTAAACTACACACACACACACACACACACACTCACTTGAGAGTCCCCAAGGGTCGCTGCACAGTGGCTCAGGGTGACAGGTGTGTGGCCGGCGTGAAGGATACCACACTGTCCCCAAGGGATTCTGGGTAAAAATAACTGTACTGAAGTCTCAAATCCCCAAAAGTAGCAACAGCACAACTCCACCAATGAGGACACCATTGAGCCCCCAAAACTAAGCCCAACCGTCACACTGGATCACAGAACAGAGGTGATTAGGTGGTTATTATGTGGTTTCTGACACCGTTCACTTTAAACATTGACTAAAGTACATTAGCACAGCTAAAACAGTGGTACAAGCCTCTTTAGCTGAACTTTGATTGTACTTTAGTCCATATTTATAGATAATATGTGTAAAAAGTGTCAGAAACCGCATAATCAAGTCTATTAAAGATTACCTGGAATGGTTTTAAGCTAGTGGGTAAGGATTTAGCCGTACAGTAAGGCTAAACTAAGTACACTAAGGTGCTAATTAGTGGGTTTTCCATTATTTGTTAGCCTCATTAGCCTCGTAACTCCAGGACCAAACCTAAAGAAGTAAACCTGTGTTGGCTGATGAACTATATTTGGAGTTAGAGTGTAATTGGACAATATACAAATTACTTTACAAGAATGGTTCTGCAAAAAATCCCTGTGTTAAAGTTACGCAGTCTTTCTTTTTCACTCGATGCAGTCGATCAGCCAAGACATATTTGGTGTCCAAATATTCTTTCTTTAGTTTAGACATGAGCATCTGTCAAATGCTGTAAATGTAATTATGGAAATATGGTTTAAAACTGAGCTGTGGAGCTAATATTGGTAACGAACTGTTTAAGTCAATAGTCACCCAAATCTGTAAATACATCCTCAGAATATTTCTAGACCTGCTCAGAAAGCATCCAGGTCTTCAATGAGGTTGTGCAGACTTGTAGATGTGGTTTAGAGCAGTCTCACCTGAATTCTAGCATGTACGCAGGTATATAAACAGACTACGTTCAACCGTTCTGTTGTTTCCTTTGAATAAGAACTGTTCATCTTGAAGTTTGAAGTGAAGATATAAGTTTATAAATAGAAACAACAGGAATCACAAATCTAATGTTGAATATAAATGACTGGGTGAAACGTGCAAACGTGAAGGGGAGCCAGATCCTACAATGGTGTCAGAGTTCGGCATTTCACCTGTCTGCTGTGTTCAGCTACTCAGTGAGTTTTGGTCTATTTTTATAGCTCACTGTAAGTCATACTGAGCTCTAAACTACATCTACAAGTCTGCACCACCTTAATGAAGGCCTGTATATGGTTTGAACGGATTGAAAGAAGCTTTGGCGGTTTACAGAAAGGTTTGGGTGACTATTGACTTCTATAGTCAGTAATGTTAGCCTTGTAGCTCTAGCTCTAAACTAAAGGAGAAAAATCTGGACACCAACCTTGCCTTTACTAGTTACCTCCTTATGGGACAAAAATGGATGGATGGATGGATGGATGGATCACTGGTGGAATCATCAAATTTCCCTGTAATCGCAACACTACTGAAGACCTAGTTCTAAAATATCGCCACAGTGAGGACTCGGCTCAGAAAGACATACTTCACATCTGAACGCTGAATATTATTGAGATATTTTAGGGTGATTCATATATTTCAGGACTAATCCATCCTCCATCATCAGTTTGTGTGTTTATTGATATTTGTGAGCCCTATGACGTTCTGTATCATCCCCCATAATCTTTTCCCCCTTGAGGTGTGTGATCTCTCTCTCTCCTTCTGCTCCCCAATCTCTCTCATCCCCACTTTCCTGCTTACTCAAACTCCACCTCCTATAAAGGGGGATCAAACCTCGCCCAATCACACCCTCCCTCACTGGCCCTATCGTCAAGTGGGTGGAGTGATTTGATTTAGAAGGAGAGCAGATAATGAAGGTGGAAACTCATATCCACACGGGGTCTTCCTGATCCGGACCCCCACACAGGCAGGATTGACTGCTGTGGAGAATCAGAGGGGTGAGGTTCAGACTGAAGCCCAGGGCAGAGCACTGTGAGCTGGACAGAGAGGCAGACAGACACTCATGCTGTTCAGCACTAGAGACCCGGACCCCGGACGGGACGTGGGCGCATGGACACACACCGCCCACACACTCAGTCAGGAGGTACTGCTTCTCACACACACACACACACACACACACACACACACACACACACACACACACACACACACACACACACACACACACTCATACAGCTAATGAAACACAGGCAATGTGTACTTTTTCTGTGTTTATAGTATAAATTAATCCATTT
>NC_051219.1:3118136-3135636 GCF_015220715.1 Pygocentrus nattereri
GAATCAGGTTCATCACTAAGCTCACCGTTACACCCACTCCCCGGCAACCAGACGAGCCAGGTACTGAGTTATGTGTAGGCTGTGAGCACAAACCTGTAGGACACGAGGCCTCCGAGAGTTTACTGAGCCAGTTCTCATTATACCATCCCATTCCCATTCACTCAAACCAGGAGCTGATCCAACGCCCAGGGAAGATAACGGGTAGCAGAAAGAGGGAAGAGAACTAGATCATCACGATTACACACATCCAGGAGAACAGATTCATATTATATAATAACATAAAACACACTAAGAATCAACATACAGACATGCCAATATACAGTATATATATAAAGGAATGCTCTATTAAACAGTTTCAGGAGCTCGTTTGGCTTTAGTTTTGCACAAATGTGAAACTTGTATTAAAATGCTTATTTTATTCTGGAGTGTTTTCTATGAATTGTGCAATAATATCAACGCTCAAACGGTGAAATAGTTTTCAGTTCTTCCTCCTTGTGCTTTAAGATACTTAACAAATGATTATAGTCAAAAACATTTCAAAACACAAGCTGGCACCCAAGTCCAGTGGCCCAGTCAAACTTTCTATGAGGTCGTCTGGCATCTGTGTTGAGCCGTGGTGTCGTAGGTGTTTGAACAGTCTCAGTAAAATGTCCTTCTCAGGGTTTATGTATTGAGCACTAACCTGAAATCCACAATAAGAGTGGCCCCAGTGTAGGTCCTGCTTTTGTCCACTGCTTACCTTTTTCTCCACTGTTTTCCTGTGTGTGTGTGTGTGTGTGTGTGTGTGTGTGTGCGTGCGTGTGTGTGTGTGTGTGTGTGTGTGTGTGTGTGCGTGTGTTTTCGTGCAGGACTCCATGGGGAAGGTTCTCGATCGCTGGGTGGTGATGACCCCTGAGGACGAGGTTGTGACCCTGCAGCAGTTCTTGAGATTTGGTGAGACTAAATCCATTGTAGAGCTCATGGCTGTCCAGCAACAGCAGGACCGCCTGGCGACAGTCTCCAGAATACCTAAGACTGACTCGGACATCCGGCTGTTCATCGAGAGCAGCAGCCACCACCGCAGCCTCCAGACCGACACAGCTAGAGGTGAAACACCACCCAGCCTGCACCACTTTGAAAACCTCCCGGGAGGTAACCTGGCTTTTCTTCTGCCTTTTCAGTACAGCAGTCCGTCTGCGTCTCCACTAATCCCTTCATCCACACTTCTCCAGGAGGCCTCTGCTGTAGTCTACAGAGCCAAACAGAGCCATGGAACAGACGGCAGCGACTCAGTGGCTCCTTTTAGAGGCAGTAAACTGCCCATTACAGGTGCTAGCACTGCAGATGAGAAGATGCAGCTTGAGAGTGAAACTGACCACAGTGTTTCAGGGCTAGTAAAGCCTTCAAATAAAGCGCAGCACATTAGCGATGGAGACCAACAGGTGGTGTTAGTGAAAGAAGATACTTCGGGCACCTGCTCTTCTTCTTCCTCATCTTCCTCAAGCATGAGGGATCGTGGTCTTGGAATGATGGTGCGCAAAGGCCGCGTGAGCTGCAGCGCTTGTGGAAAAACCTTTTACGACAAGGGAACCCTGAAGATCCACTACAACGCTGTCCACCTGAAGATTAAACACCGCTGCACCATTGAGGGCTGCAACATGGTGTTCAGCTCACTGCGCAGCCGCAACAGGCACAGCGCTAACCCCAACCCTCGGCTACACACTGCAGCGCTGCGCAACACAAACTCCCCCCAGCACCAGCAGCCTTCAGCCCAGCCCTGCGCCACAGTTCTGCCAAGCAGAGTCAAACCTCCTCTGGACGTGTCTCCTCTGGGTGTCCCTGTGCTGCCTTCATCCATCCTGGAGACCACACGTGCTCCACTCACGTTCCCCTCCATAAAGGCAGTCCAACCAGTGCTACCTTTCTACAGCACTGTGCTGTCGTCTAGGAGCTCACCTGTATCAAGTAGTTCTGTTGTTACCAAGACCAACAACGGCACATCAATGATTGATCAACCTCTGAAACCGCATACAACCATGTTTGATGATCATAATACACCGAGGCAGGAGGGTGGAGCTACAATTCAGCTTACAGCCAATCAGAACAGTCCAAATAGCATGAACGACACAGTGCCCAAGAAGAAATCGCGCAAGTCCAGCATGCCGGTGAAGATTAAAAGGGAGATGGTGAATGAACAGGAACTCCACAAATACAAGGACGACGACGATAACGATGATAATGACAATGATGAACAAGACACGGGTGAAGGGAGTGATATAAACATGTATCTCGTAAATGGCGTAATGACCAGTCAACAGTCCTCAATACAACCTTCCAGTAGACTCAATGGCAACGAACATCACACCTTCATTGACCACAGTGGCTGCTGCAGTAGAAGGCCAAGCCATGAAGGAGAAGACCATGAGATTTATTTGAGTATAAATAAGAGCCAACACATCAGCCATGATCTTCTCAAAATGCCCAGAACCTCATTCAGCTGCTGCAACCTTAGCATGGAGGAGGGCTCAGAGAAGCATGAGGGAGTGATGAAGAAGAGGATGAGGAGAAAGGGATCAGAAGGGGAGGCTAAGTGGAGAGAGAGAATACAAAGTGGAGGAGAAGAGCGTCTCTTAGAGGTTAAGGAGGAGGTGTATGACCCCAGCTACGACCTTCATTGCAGCAGGCACTGTGACTTTAACATGTGGACCAATAATGGTGTTGTTGGCATGACGCCAGCAGATGCATATGGCCTACAAAAGGACTTTAACACCTACTCTGATCAAGAGGAGGAGAACGGCGAGCCAGATGAAGAGCAGGAAGGAGCAGGAAAGTGTTGAAGTGCGTTCAGCGCAGAGCTAAACTGGCAGCGTCGTTTATTTTCACGCCTAACATTAGCAGTACAACTCATAACTTCAATATGCGTCACACATTTACGTCCTCAAAACAGTGACCTTTACGCCCCAAACAGTGACCTTTACGCCCCAATCAGTGACCTTTACGCCTGAAACAGTGACCTTTACGCTTGAAACAGTGACCTTTACGCCCCAAACAGTGACCTTTACATCTGAAAACAGTGACCTTTATGTCCAAAACAGTGACCTCTACACCTGAAACAGTGACCCTTACGCCCAAAACAGTGTCCTTTACGCCCCAAACAGTGACCTTTACGCCCCCAAACAGTGACCTTTACGTCCCAAACAGTGACCTTTACGTCTGAAAACAGTGACCTTTACGCCTGAAACAGTGACCTTTACGCCTGAAACAGTGACCTTTACGCCCAAAACAGTGACCTTTACGCCCAAAACAGTGACCTTTACGCCTGAAACAGTGACCTTTACGCCTGAAACAGTGACCTTTACGCCCCAAACAGTGACCTTTACATCTGAAAACAGTGACCTTTATGTCCAAAACAGTGACCTCTACACCTGAAACAGTGACCTTTACGCCCGAAACAGTGTCCTTTACGCCCAAAACAGTGACCTTTACGCCTGAAATGTACGTTATGTAAGGGCACGAACGCAGACCTCAGGGTTTGCATTGCAAGTGCGAGCTGTATGCAGAGCATTACAGCAGGGGGCGCTATAACCACAGCCAAGCCTATCCAGGCGTTCTTATACTGCCAGCTTGCTTTCTCAGCTGCCACAGCAGACGAGCAGTGGAGTCTCACGGCTTACACAGACATAAATATGGCCTTTCCATTCCAGCAGAAGAGGTAAAGCAGCTCACGCTCCTCTCCTGCCCACGTTTAGCTGCTGAGGCTGCTGGAGTTGCAGTAGCTCCTCTCTGATTGGTCCTCTAGCGCCCCCTTCAGTACTGAGTGTTTTAATTGCCACAGTGCGCGTTTGCAGTGCGCTGGCTGTTGTTTGTGTTCATGTGAAGTGGGTTTCAGGCCTGATGCTCAGTGTTAGATTTACCCACGACTGCGTATGTGTGGTCACTGCTTTGACGTCGCATCCTGACCTTGGAGTAGAGAACACCATCCTGACTTTCCAAGAAGGAATTCCCAGCCAAGCGGCGTTTCCTGTGGTTTTTCCTGGTCAGTCAAACCCAGGTAGCCAGTGTCAGCGCTAATCAGGCCCACAGGCGAGAGATTTTACTTTACTTAACGTCTTCGTGTTGAACTCTGTCTGAAACGATGCTCAGCATCCAGACGGAACTCCTCCCCTCAGATTTAATGGTCCAGTTGTGTCTGTGAGTTTGTTCTAATCTGTTTTTAAGGACGTTGTTGTTGAATTTCATTAAGGCTCAAAGAACTTCTGAAGGTTGTACAGCAGATCTTGAGAAACACAAACACTCCAGCTGTGTTTTACGTTCTGTGAGGTTTTCATTACGGTTGGACTGCAGTGGTCATTCTGTCGGCCCACTCAGTGTGAAACACTCACATCATATAAAAGGCGACTGGCGCTGTCAAATGGGATGAAAATGACGGTAAGAATGTGTTCTGATCCATTTGGTTCAGAGCAGCACGTCTGATACCACTGTGGCTGTTTATCCGCGTCCATTACAGTAAACCTACATCAAACCCGTGAGGTTCAGTCAGGTTTTAGATGGAGCAGCTGAACCTGAACATTCAGATGTTAATATTTCACTTTTAACGCCACCATAACATCAATGAAATGTTCTTTGTAATGAACTAGAAAACCTCTCTGTTTAAAAACGTTTATTTCCAGAAGGCAACATGTGTTTTTGTTCATGAATCTCTGTGAAATGAGTTGTTGTATATATTTTTTTTTGCCTGTAATAAAATCAGTTTGTAAATGTGTGAAATATAAAACTCTGTAATTTATATTTAACGCTCCTGGAATTCGCGCCGTCTGGTGGTCAAATGGTTGAACTGCAACTCTTTTTCTGCTGCGTTCTGACGCAGGAAACAGCTGGAATATCAGCGTCTTTACGTGTCATTTTTGTTGAAATAATAAAGATTAAATTGAAGTAAACGAAGAATTAATGTTTGTGTTTTACTCCCCATTTTAAAAATGTAAACAGTGTCGCCATGGAGACGAGCGTTTGAGTCCATCAGCGCCCTCTGCCGGAGACCGGTATGCAGCAGCGGCGGCGCTGCACGGAGTAAACGCCTCTAATTTTATATTATCTGGGTTTTTATTTTTTATTGAATGTTAAATGTTGTCATTTTCGTCGATATGAGAACAAACATTTTTTCAGGCCGCAGATTTACGACTTTTGCCTGCACTGCAGCTTCGACACACACACCGAGCATTCACAGCTGCTGTTTGGAATTGTGGCCACAAGGCGGCGCTAATCAGGCATCATGATTTATGTGTGTCTTTGTGAATAAATATGTCTGTTGTTTTTATAAAATATATTTATTTATTAAAACACCGTGGAAACAGCGGCGCCGTGTAAACGGTCGGCAGAGCGGAGGACGTGTCATTGTTGCCTTGTGGTCAAAGGGAGGAACTGCAGCCGTCAACCCGTTGTGCCTGCAGTGAGGATTCAGGACTTGTTTTAATAAATCGGTGTTTTAAAAACGCTAAATAAATTACACTATTAGGTAGATCTACTCATTGCTAATAAAATTAATAATTAATATTCACTAATAAAATCTAGAAAATAGCATTTAAACATGAATCGGTCGTAATAGGCGATTGTGTCGCGAGTTCAACTCTTAGCGCCCTCTGCTGGAGAATAGTGTGGGCCTACAGCGAGGAAACAGCGCGCATGTGAAATTAGATTTAAATGTTTAAATGTATATCGGTAAATGCTCATTAAATCACAAAGAGAATGTTTTGTGTTACGTTATTTTTACAATCAATGACATAAATTACGTGTTTTCAAACCAAGAATTTAAGCTGTTATTATTCTGCAAGCACATAGTAAACATCCATCCATCCATCCATCCATTTTCTAAGCCGCTTCTCCGTCAGGGTCGCGGGGGGATGCTGGAGCCTATCCCAGCAGTCTTTGGGCGAAAGGCAGGATACACCCTGGACAGGTCGCCAGTCCATCGCAGGGCAGACAGACAGACACAGACAGTCACTCACACACTCACACCTAGGGGCAATTTAGCATGTCCAATTGGCCTGACTGCATGTCTTTGGACTGTGGGAGGAAACCGGAGAACCCGGAGGAAACCCACGCAGACACGGGGAGAACATGCAAACTCCACACAGAGAGGACCCCGGTCACCCGGCCGGGGAATCGAACCCAGGCCCTCCTCGCTGTGAGGCGACAGCGCTACCCACCACGCCACCGCGCCGCCTACATAGTAAACATAGTAAACATAATAGCTGCTTATCGCCAGACGGCGCAATTAGCCTATGTGTCAAAATAAACAACTATCTACAGATCAAATAGTGTTTTGGTAGACATGTTGTCTGTTAATTCGCTGATCTTCAAATAATAATCTCTTAAAACTCGCCGCCTCGGTGATTTGTAGATCGCAGGAATGACTCATGCCAGAAGTGCAGATCTACAAATAATCCGAGCGCGCTGAACCACGGCGAGTCTGCAGAGACAGAGCGCTGCCCCCCCCCCGCCGGGGCTGTGTTGGTACAGTCCGCTCCGCTGAGCGGGAGAGCGGCTCTGCTGCTGCCGTTTGAGCGGAGCGGCGCTGCAGAGTGGGCTCCCTCGCTGAGGGCTATCGGCTCGGTCTGCGGAGGACAGCGGCTCGGTTACTCCTCCATCACTCTTTTCGGTTCATATGCAGTTTGAGTCCCGGTGAGTTGTATGTCGGCTGATTAGACGGACGATGTCGGGCTGAATCATCTCGCGCTTTGTTGTCGTTTCTCCTGCTGTTTTCTGCTAGGTGAGCTAGCCTGTTAGCCGTAGCAGGAGCGCCCGAGTTAACGCGCATCCCGGTTTTGTTGGGTCTGTAAAAAGTGTCAGATGGTTCTGAGGAAATGCGGGTCGAGCTGTTTCTTCTCACAGTTCGGCCTCTCTCTGAGTTACAGTCCCGCTTCTGCTCCTCCCGGTATGGAGAAACCTGATGTGTCTAGCGGGCTAGCTGTTTATCTCCGGCTTCATACGCGAACTCTCCGGTCCACCTTAAATACGGCAGTTCCACTCCGGCGCCAGAAGCGGAACATAATGTGGCGGCTGCAGGTTTAAGGTGGACCGGGAAGTTCGGGAAGTGAGGCTCGTGTTTTGAGAGGCTGTGTGGTGAGTTTGGCCGGAGTGTTTTCTCTGAGAGGACCGGTCAGTGTGGAGTCGGGCTCTGGTGGGCTGGGCTGGGCTGGGCTGGCCTGGCCGTGACCCCCCGGGTGTCTGATTAACGGTCAGTCCGTGTTTCTCTGTTTACCCTCGCAGGTAAAGATGAAGACTAAAGCCTCCAAGCACGACTTCAGTCCCGGAGACATCGTGTTCGCGAAGATGAAGGGATACCCGTTCTGGCCCGCCCGGGTGAGTAAATAACCCCGAGATGGGTTTTAGCGCTGTGGAGAGAACCGAACCGAACCGAGCCGCGCTGAGAGGAAGGTCCTGGTGAAGGAGGCGCTCAGAGGTGGGCGGTGTGACCGGTTATCGGTATCGTGGTACTTCTGGTTATCGCGATGCAGAGCGTGTTTTTCTGAGCCCCAGCAGAACCGAACCGAACCCGTCCTTACGGATCAGACTCGGTTCTGATGGGAGGTTTTCTGTGTTTTTCGTGTGTTAAAATGAGGCGTTTCGTGATTCTGTGCCATAAAAACGCCTTTCAGTGTTTGTGTATTTTCCACTCGTTGATCCCCAGATTTAGGACCGCGGTCGGGTCGGCCCGGTATGGCCCAGAGAAGCGAGTGGGGAGTCTTCGCTAAAAACCTGCCGTCAGATTAGTTCGGCAAAAAACGAGGTCCACTTTCCATTTGACTCCCGACGAGTCCGTCGGCCCGGATACGGTCGAGTCTGGCTGCTTCGGTCTAGAACTGGAGCCACGAGGCTAACGATGCTAACAAACACTAGAGCCCAGTAGTCACCCAGATAGCCCAAGAGTCCGTCGGCTCTCCGGCAGAGGAACCTCGCTCTGGTTCGGGTGTGGAGGAGCTGCGTTTGGGTGGCGTTATTCAAGACCAGGGAAGCCGAGGAAACGAGATTAGTGGGCAGGTTTTCCGTGTCTCAGTCCGATCAGGGAGAAAGGGAGTCGAGTGCTTTTCATGTGATGATGTTTTCCGTGGTCTCTGCAGATCGCGGAGGGAAAAGCTCCGAGAGACAAGATCCCCATCTTCTTCTATGGGACGCACCAGACGTGAGTATCACCCACACGTTTCACAGCACGTTGTCCTGGTTTGGTACAGGAGGTGAGGGAGAATTCCCGTCTCATCGCGTCGCCACAGACAGGAATTTGGAAAAGCACAGAAAACATGAAGTAAACATGTTAACAGACGTCAGTGGGAAGGTGCTGAAGTGGACAGACACAGATTCCGCTAGAAAAGCACCGCCGTGTTCGTTTAGCGCGGAATAATTACGTTAATTAAAGTTAATTCTGCAGCTTCTGTAACGCCGACAGTCACAGACGGAAGCAGAACAGATTCCGTGTCTGGAGCAGAGCATGAACTTCGTCTCCTCTGCAGACCAGTTTCTGCTCCGCCGTGTTGAACGGTATAAACTCTCACTGTGACGCGACGCTCATGCAGAACGGACTTAAACTTTCCGATAGGGAACGTAATCGGATACAGGAGTTTACACGGATACTATTCTTCTATTTAATTGAGTATTTAGAGGATTGCACACCTCGTTCAGTCGGATAGAAGCTGTATTCCGAATGGCCTCGCTCGGCCTAGACTATTCCGATTGAGCTATTAATCGGATTATTAACGGGTTATTAGGCTGCAGGTAAAGTGGCTACTGTGTCTAAATTTAATGATCATTGGACCAAAAGACACGGCCCAGAATGTCTTGGACAGATGTCTGGTTTCATTGACTTGCATTGAAAGGAAAGTGTTTTTTCCTTCTCCTGTGAAAAAGTGACCGTTTTGGAGATACGAGGTTTTTTCCGACTGCAGTGATGGTGTTAACAGTAACTTTACAGGAGATGGAAAAACCTTCTTGCCTTCAGGTGGAAATGAATGGAACCTGATGTTTCCGTGTCATTTTGGGCGGTTTCTGCTGGTCTGGTCATCTTCATGAGGTTTAAGTACAGGGCAGGTCCAGGGCAGGTCCAGGGCAGGTCCAGGGCAGGTCCAGGGCAGGTCCAGGGCAGCTGGTCTTCTCAGATTCGGCCTAAAACCGAGACTGAGGGTCTGTCCTGACGGTGATGATGCAGTGTGGAGTCTCTTGTTTTCCTGTAGAACGACGTTGATCCCCAAAGACATCGCCCACTACTGGCCCAACAAGGACAAGTACGGCAAAGACATCAGGCGAGGGGGCTTCGATAAGGCCATGTGGGAGATCGAGAACGACCCAGGGGTCGGCCTCAAAGGTCAAAAGGTCAGTTCAGGACATGCACCTGTATTGGAGCATCCGACCTCAGTGGTCTATCAGATACAGGGAAGAGGAAAATTCTTCCGTATGAGCCACTTTCAGTTACATTACACTCTGAATGGGAGTGAGTGGCCTTTTGTTGATGAAAGTGGTCCTAATGGGAGCTTTAAGACGCAGTTCCTCTCTGGTGAATCTTATCGGGAGGGTCCTGAAGTGTCTCCTGAGATACAGCAGAGACAAAAGGACCGTTTCATCCTGCTGTCAGCTTGTGAAATTAAATCTCCAGTAAATCTGACGTCTGTTTCTCTCTCTGACAGAAAGCGGCTCTGGTGAAGAAGCTCCAGGAGAGCCGGCCGGCGCCGAAAAAACCAAAACCGACAGAAGAAACCAAAACGCCAAAGAAGAGCGACGTGACGTCTCCAAAAGCCTCCACACCAGCTCCACCTAAACCCCCCACGCCCAGTAAGAAAGACACGCCGGTGAGAAGGAGCGCATCTCCCAAGAAGAAGGTGCCGTCTGACGCTTCGGCCAGGAGAAGACCGCCTGCGGGAGCCGCCGTCGAAGCTAAAACTGTTAAAACCTCCAGAAAAGCGAACGTTTCTGCAGCTCGTTCGTCCAAGAAGGTGAGCACTGCCAAAAAAGTTATCCTGGCCAAGAAGGCCATCCTCGCGAGGAAGGTCAGCGCGGCCAAGAGGAGCACTACCAAGGACAGGATCCTTTCGGATGCAAAGAAGGTGAAAGCTGGAAGAAACAAGACTCTGGGAAATAAGCTGAAAGTGAAACTTCCGCTTTTTACAGCGAAGAAGTCCGTAAAAGTAAGTGCTCAGCGTTTATCGTTCAGGGAAGATTTAACCATTTGAGTCTGTATTGTGGCCGATGAGCCCCTCGCTCTGCTCCGAGGGTCCCTCGTTCTCAAGCTTTTGAGGTCTGTCAGTGACCAATACAAGCCTTCCGACTGCAGCCTGGAAAAGTGGGTCATATAGGGGTGGGATTTGTGCCGTAGACCCACTGGCGTTTGATTTTGGGGGGTTATTTTGTTAGAGGGTGGGCACGGAAGAATTTCTGCTGGCAGTTATTTTTCGTCTGAGCCAAAACAGCCAGTGTAGAGCAGAAATAAAGCTCCGTAGATTCATTTCAACACAGAGATCACAAATCCAGATGAGTCTCGGTTTCAGAGCATTCGAGGCCTTTCACTGCTGTCGGGACAAAACCTCGTATCTCCAGAATCAAAGCTTTAAAGAAGGAGGAGAAAAACGACTTCACATCCAATGTGAGTCAAAGGGACTAGACCTTTAACCAAGCCTGATTGGTGAGGGTCAGTTTACGCTCGGTGTGAAGAGCAGCAGGCGTTTCCCAAATATGTCAAAAACTGAAGAACCCCAGAAATGGAGCAGGTTTTGTTCTGAGAGCAGTGATGTGCATCTTCACACCTCTGCTGGTCCTGCACTGAAAAAGGATCAGAAGAACACACCGAGACGCTAAAGCGACAAATTCAAAGGTAGAAAAAACTCAGATTTCATCTGCCAGGTGTTCAGGTTCAGGTCGTCATCAGCCAGCGGTAAATGTGTCCCGTGAGCCGCGTATATGTTGGTGTGATCATCTGATCTTCTGATCTTCTGATCTTGTAACAAAAACACATCTTCGAGCAGCTTTAGGTCCTGGAAATACTTTCCAAACAAGGATCCCACCCCCCGCCCCCCATTCCCGCCCACGAGCTCCACTGATCTGTTTAGTCTGAAGGCGGATCTGTTGACGTGTATTTTCCCAAACATCATCACAACTCTGAACAGCAGATGCCGCGTTCAGCCGCAGCAGACCTGGAACTACATTCGTTTTCTTTCTTCCTAAAGCTGAAATATTATCCGGTTTAGCAGAGCTTTTTCTTCCCTGCGCTCCTAAAAGTCTCAAAGGGTTCTTTAGAAAAGAAAATGCTTCCAGAAAGAACCAGGAACACCCTTTGCATGATGGAAGTGTTCTCTACATCATGAAGTGGTTCTTCAGACTGATGGAGAATGTGCTGTAGGTTTTTCTCTGTAGCACCGAAAGGGGTGTGCTGTCACAAGCTTGACACTGTAACAGTAGAGGAACCCATTTCAAAAAGGTTCCATGTAGAACAATCTAGAGCACATTTTGATGAACGCTTTCATGATGCAAAGAATTCTTTATTATGCTGAAGGGTTTTTTTGGATTTCGAGGTTCCTTATAGGACCATTTTCTTAGTAGGACGTGATGTTTGTCTGTAGTGTCTGCAGGGTGTTCAGTGCTCACACAGCTCAGCTCCACCTGTTTGGGGACCCTTTCAGCTGAGCTATCGATGGGCTAACGGCGCGAGTTTATCTGCTGTACCCGACGTTCTCGTTACGAGGTCTGGCCCTGAGAGCCTGTGTGTCCGCGCTCAGGTTGCCCTTTATTTTCCTCTAAAATGCGAGCGCCTCGTTCGAACCCGCAGAAGCATCATTGATCAGCCCTGCAGGTGCGCCGTGTCCAGTCTCTGAGAGCCGTGGTCTGTGTTTGAGATTGGTGAGGTGGTCTGTGTCACGTGTTGACCTGTTGTTCATATATTGACCTGTGTAAGGCGTGCTGTGTGTTGTACTGTAGGTTCTGAAGCCCAGAGACTTTGCTGCAGACCGACCGGTTGATGAGGCTCCGACGAAAGCAGCCAGTCAGAGACGGAAGTTGGACGAAGCATCGGATCTGAAGGAAAACGTTCCAGCTCCCAGGGTTGCTTCTTTGGACCCAGCAGGTACACTGTGGTGCAGGGAAGTGAGTGTCGGGCCCAGAACACCTCACTCAAACGCAGAGGCTTCGAGCTGCACGCCTGGGTTTACACGCTGGCTTTAATGGCATTAAACTGACGTCAGGCTCAGGAAAACGTCCTTCACGTGTCCTTTGTCGTTTTTCTTCATGACGTTTTTCAGTTTTTTACATTCTTTCAGAATGTTTCCCATTACAGCGTCTGTGTTTACATGCAAAGATATTTGGCAGTTACAGATTCAGACTGAGGTGTTTATTCTCACTCTACTCAACCACCTGATGGAAAATCTTCGTTTACCTGCTCACTACAAGTAATCAGATCCAAAACGACGGGCATGCGTGAAGTAGCGCTTAGTGTAGACGTTACCATGACAGCGAACATCACGTGAGGTCCAGTCAGAGTGAGATGAACAGCAGTGAGCAGTGATTGTGTTTTTAACTGCTTTAAAATGACGTCAGACTCAGGAAAACGTCCTTCACACGTCCTTATTAAAGAAGGCCGAGAGGAAGACGTCGTGCTCTGAGACGCATAAGCTGGACGTCCGTCCCACCGCCGTCTTTTAAAGACCAGAGCATGAACTTCGTCTCCTCTGCAGACCAGTTTCTGCTCCGCCGTGTTGAACGGTATAAACTCTCACTGTGACGCGACGCACATGCAGAACGGACTGAAACTTTCCGATAGGGAATGTAATCGGATACAGACGTTTACACGGATATTATTCCTCTATTTAACGGATTATTTACAGGATTACGCACCTCGTTCAATCAGATATAAACTGTATTCCGAATGGCCTCAACGGTACTAGACTATTCCTACTGAGGTGTTTACATGGAAGTATTCTATTCCGATTGAGCTATTAGTCTGATTATTAACGGATTATTAGGCTGCATGTAAACGTTCCTGCTGTCTCTGTGTTTTTAGCCTCGAAGAAAACTCAAGAAGAGAAGACTGGAGGAACGAGGAAGAGAAGAGGAGAAAAGAGAGAGGCAGATGAAGGAGGACGGACGGAAGTGCTTGTGTCCAAACCACAAGCGAGGGAAAAATCTACCTCTTCACAAGTAGAAAAGAATGAGGGAAATAAGAGGGGAAGAGAAGAAAGAGGAGAAGGAGGTGAGGGCAAGCGGCTGAGGAGCATCCCAGAGAGAAGTGCGAGGGAGAAGAGAAAGAGGGAAGCAGAGGAAAAGGAAAAAGATGGACAGAAGGAAGAAGAGGAGGAGAAAAAGAGGGAAGCAGATGAAAAGAAAGAGGTAGAGAAGAGGATGCTGGAGGAGGAGCGGAAAAGCAAAGCGCGAAAGAAGGCGGAAGACGAGAAGAAGAGGGAAGCGGAGGAAAAGGAAAAGAAGGCGATGGAGAAGATGGCGCTGGAGGAGGAGCGGAGAAAGAAAGAGCAGCAGAAGAAAGAAGAGGAGAAAAAGAGGGAAGCAGAGGAACAAGAAAAGAAAGCGGTGCAAAGAAAGAAGATACAGGAGGAGGAGCAGAAAAAGAAAGAGCTACAGAAGAAAGAAAAGGTGCAGAAAGCTAAGGAACAGGTGGATGAAGTGAAGGAGGCAGAAGACCAGAGGCCGAAGAGGAAAGCAGCGAAGGGGACGGAGAAAGAAGAGGAACAGAGGAAGAAGAGGAGAGAAGAAACAACCGTGCAGAAAAAGAAGGAAGAGGCAGACAGACTGGAGGGAAAGGGACAGAAGAGGAAAGAGCAGGAGAAAGAAGAGAGAGAGAGAAAGAAAGAAGAGGAGGCTACACTTAAGGAAAAGAGACCGGCGAGGAAAGGCGAGAAAGAGAGTGAGAAAGGAGAGGAAAAGAAGAAGGAAAAAGAAGCAGTGCAGAAAAAGAAGGAAGAGGGGGATAAGACGAAGGAGACGGAGGAAAAGGGATGGAAGAGGAAAGGAGAGCAGGAGGAAGAGGAACAGAAGAAGAAGAAAAAGCGAGAGAAGGAGGAGACGGTGCCGGAGAAGACAGAGGAGAGGGAAGAGCCAGCGGGAGAGAGAGAGGCAGAAGACCAGAGGAAAGAGCAGGTAGAGGGAAGTGACCCTGCGCTGAGGGTCGGCGTGTTGGAGGTTTCCGTGTAATAAAGTTCGTTTGACGCATTTTAATCAACTAACGCAGGTTCGCTTTAATCAAAGCTCTATTTTTGTAATAAGAGTTTTATAAACTAATTATTAACATTTTTCCCATTCACGTTTGTGGAAATTTGGCCCCGCCCCCTCTGCATGCAGCAGTCTGGCCCCGCCCACTCAAGGCCTTCAGTGTGACGCAGTTGTGGGAAATCGAACAGCTGCAGTCCAACCAGATCAACCTGAAAGTTCACAATCCTAAACCAAATTCCTGACGTTCCTGACAAATCTTTTGTTCAAGGCATGAGAACACGAGCTAATATATTTATAAATAAATATAAAGTTTTTTTATTGTTTTTCTCCCTCTCTCGCTCCCTCTCTTGCTCTCCCTCTCTCTCTCTCACTCGCTCTCTCCCCCACTCTCTCTCTCCCTCTCTCTCTGTCTCACTCGCTCTCTCCCCCACGCTCTCGCTCTCTCTCTCTCTCTCTCGCGCTCGCTCTCGCCCCCCCCCGTCTCTCTACTTCTCTACCTCTCTCTACCCCTCTCTCTCGCACTCTCTCTCTCCCTCTCTCTCTGTCTCACTCGCTCTCTCTCTCGTGCTCGCGCTCGCTCTCGCCCCCCCGTCTCTCTACTTCTCTACCTCTCTCTACCCCTCTCTCCCCCCCTCTCTTGCTCTCCCTCTCTCTCTTGCTCTCCCTCTCTCTCTTGCTCTCCCTCTCTCTCTGTCTCACTCGCTCTCTGTCTCACTCGCTCTCTTTCCCCCACGCTCTCGCTCGCGCTCTCTCTCGCCCCCCCCCCTTTCTCTCTCTCTCTCTCTCTCTCTCTCTCTCTCTCTCTCTCTCTCTCTCTCTCTCTCTCTCTCTCTCCCCCTCTCTCTCCCCCTCTCGCTCTCTCTCGCGCTCTCTCTCGCCCCCCCCCTTTCTCTCTCTCTCTCTCTCTCTCTCTCTCTCTCTCTCTCTCTCTCTCTCTCTCTCTCTCTCTCTCAGAGGAGTAAGGTCTTGGCTGAGCGGAGGCTGAGTGTGCTGAAATCTCTGCAGGGATTGGTCACCTCCACCAGAGGAAAGCGGGAGATGCAGAAAAACGACAAAAGTCCGGATGAAACCACGGATAAATCCACGGTGAAGAGCAGGACGGGGAACGAGGAGTCCAAACCCGCCACTCCAAAACGCCCTGAGCGGATCCGCTCAGCAAAGGACGACAGCAGAGCGCCGGTTAAAGCGGGAGAGGAGGGCACAGGAGAGACGAGCGGGAAGACGGCCGCGGAGCGGAGCGAAGAGACGCCGAGGGAGGCGAGCAGGACGGCCGAGTGAGTGAGCAGCTGATACTGAGCTTTGCAGCGGTCAGAGTTTCACTGCCCGCAGAGTCGATCTGCCTCATTCCTTCTCTTTCTTTTTCTTCACTGAGCTGATCTCAGACTGTTAAACGTGAACACACAGTGGTGGCAGACTGAGAGAGTGACTCACTGACCGGTGTGGGTTTTTTATTTATTTTGTAGGCTGAGCAAGAAAAAGAGTGAGGAGGACAGAGTGGACATTCGGAGAGGTAAAGGACAAAATCTTTCTCTCTATCGCTGAAAGGACAGGCCAGATGTGGATTTTTGGGCTATGTTAAAATGTGTTTTCTTGCTTCCTAACAGTAACTTTAGCTATTTAGCTTCCTTCTCCGTTCGTCAGCTGTCGGAAAAGAGTGGCCCGCTTAGTTTCCTCTCACCTGCAGGGTTCTTCATCAGAGGGGGGCTTGCGTGGTCTGGCTGGAGTGTCTGACTCCTTTAGCGTTTCTCAGCCTAATTACTGCCGACTTGCCTGTTTAAAAAAGGAAACACACCTGTTGTGATAGACTTGTAATGGAAGGTGCTGTGCACCTGCTCCACATCGCACACGCGGACGTGTATGATGAGCGGTTTGAGCCGGGAGACTGGGTTGAAGCGCTTTGTCGAATGTTGTGCTGATCATGTCTTTCTCGCTCTCTTTCCCAGATCCTGCTCTGTCAGTCACTGACTCTCTGCTTTACAGACTGCACGGTGACATTAGGATCTCCATGACCCTCGATAATCCTGTGAGCTCCTCCTTTAACGTTCTGTTTCAATAGCGTAGTTAATGCAGATGTGATTGTGGGTGAAGCTGCGCTGTGCAGGATTTGGGGATGTGGAGGCGTCTCTGGTGGAGATGTGCAAATCATTGAAACCCTGTCTTTTTCCAAACATAGTACAGAGACCAGATGTAAAATGGTGAAACTGAGAAATTTTATTTTTATTTGAAAAATATTCGCCCATTTTGAATTTGATGCCACAACACATTGCAAAAAAGTTGGGACGGGGGAACAAAAGGCTGGTAAAGTTGTGAAATGCTAAGACAAACACCTGGTGGTTGATTGGCAGCAGGTCAGTAACATGACTGGGTATAAAGAGCATCTCAGAGGGGCGGAGTCTTTCAGAAGTAAAGAGGAGGAGGGGTCACCACTCTGTGAAAGACTGCACCATCAAATAGAGCAACAGTTCAAGAAGAACGTTCCTCAACATAAAACAGCAAAGAGCTTCTGCTTTCCATCGTCTACGGTGCAGAACATCATTAAAGACTCAGAGAATCTGGAGAAATCTCTGTCTGTGAGGGACGAGGCTGAACACCAGTATCTGCTGGCCGTGATCTTTGGGCCCTCAGGCAGCACTGCATTAAAAACAGACATGATCCTGTAGTGGAAATCACTGCATGGGCTCAGAAACACTTCTGAAAACCACTGACTGTGAACACAGTTCATCACTGCATCCACAAACGCTGTTAAACTCTAAAACACAAAGAAGAACCCAAATATAAACAGGATCCAGAAACGCTGCCACCTTCTCTGGGCCCGAGCTCATTTAAAATGGACTGAGGGGAAGTGGAAAAGTGTCCGGCGGTCCGACGAATCAACATTTGAAATTCTTTAGGAAATCATGGACACTGTGTCCTCCGGGCTGAAGACCACTCAGCTTATCAGTGCTCAGTTCTAAAGCCAGTATTCATGATGGTTTAGGGGGCATTAGAGCTCATGGTCTGGGTGACCTGCTCATCTGTGAAGGCTCCATTAAAGCTGAATGATATAAACATGTTTTATCAACATCTGCTGCCGTCCAGACGACGTCTTTTTCAGGGAAGGCCTTGATTATTTCAGCAGGACGATGTCAAACCACATTCTGACTGTATTACAGCAGCACTGCTCCGTATTAAGAGTCCAGGTGCTAAACTGACCTGCCTGCAGTCCAGACCGGTCACCACTGAGAACATTTGGCACATTATGAAATGAAAAACATGAGAAAGGAGCCCCTGAAACTGACGATCAGCTGAAATCCTGAATCAAACAAGAACAGAGAACATTTCACTTTCA
>NC_051219.1:3140636-3145636 GCF_015220715.1 Pygocentrus nattereri
CAGCTCGGAGCTCACAGCGTGACACGCGGACGTTTTTCTTCTAATCTCGACAACCAGTGTCGCTACGCCTTATATACGGTTCTGTTTCACCAGGATCGCACGAAACCCACACCTAGAGGGTCTTAGTGTCGACGAAAAAGAAGAAAGTTAATCAGTGAGAAGAATCTGAGGCGAATTCATGACGTCTCCTGTAGGAACTTTCTGTGAGGAGCTTTAGAGGTGGACGTCTGGTTCCCATCACCACCACTGTGAGCAGCTCTGACTCGGCAAGTTTCTCAAACCACTCCGGATGACTTTGCCTGTTTCGCAACAAGCACAACATCAGGATGCTTGAAGTTTGAAAGCCTGGTGGAAAGTTTGGAAAGTTGGAAAGCGCCACTGCCACCGCGGCCACTTTACAAGAAGGCGAAGCGAAAGTCTGAGAAACTCCGGATGGTTTAGAGGGGAAAAAGCTCAGAAGATCTAAGAAGTGAGAAGTCGGGCGTTGTTCTCTGGGGGGGGGGGTGGGGGGTTTCGCACAGCAGCTGTGGTCTCTTTACATTTCATGCAAAGCGTTAAGGTGTTTGGTTCTAGATAAAACGGGCCGTGCATTTCGGATGTATGTACTGTACTACACGGATATCAGACTTATTTATTTAAGGTTTTTTATACACTATAAAGTCAGCAGTGTTAGATTCACTACTGGTGTTGCTGCGTCTCCACAGCCTGAACCCAGAACCTAGTACCCAAGTGCTAGGTACTGATGCAGTAGCAGGCTTCTAGACCAAAATAACAGGTTCCGGGTGCTCTGCCTGTGGACGCTAGCTATGGCGGAGCTCACCACGTTTACCTTCTACCACAGCAGCGTAACACAGTGCTCGATTCAGCATTAAGTATTCATGAATGCTTGTTTTTGCATACATGTCGCCTCTCCTTATTACACGTGTAATAAAGCGTGTAATAAAGTGTTTCTGGGGGAAAACAGGTGCTGGTTTAAATCCAGATTACGTCTGTGTTAAATCCACCTTGCAGTGTTTGCCTGTAGACTGAGACTGAGGTAGCCACCGACTGTCTTTATCAGCCTGCTCTCGCTCTTTTTTACAGTAATCCATGTTAATAGCACTGTAATAATACTTCAGTGGTATAATGTTAGTTGCGTTAAAGTGATGTTATGCACGCACATGTCCGACTGCTAAATCTGCAAACCCACAGCATTACAGGGTCCTCACTACACATCTCATAAGCTTGCTGTCCTGCTGTCTGTTCTGTTTTGATATTTAAAGTCTGTGTGTGTGTGTGTGTGTGTGTGTGTGTGTGTGTGTGTGTGTGTGTACGGGGGGTCTGCCGAGCTGTAGACCCCATTCTCAGTCCACGCTCACTCCTACAATACTTTATACCGTCATTATGAAGCTGTTTTCCTTCGTCTCCTTGGTTTTTAATGGATTTTAAGACTGTTGTGTAAATAGTTCTCTGGTATGGACGGTTCTTGTGTAAAACCGCAGCTTGTTGTGATTAAAGTGCTATTTCTGTACCGGAACCTGTGATGGACTTTTCTCTGAGCTGAACGTTTAACATTTCATTTCTGATGTCAATCTTTAGATTAAAAGCTAAACTGACTTGCCATATAATTGTGAAAGTTTGATTACATTACATAAAGTTATGTTCAGTAAGTGGTTAATGATGGATGTGAGAGTGAGGGCATCCACTAGAGGGCAGCACTAAGCCTCAGTACTAAAAGCAGCTTTAACTGCCAAATCTTCCACCTTTTAGCAGGTAAATGCCATCGCACTGCACCTGCCCACCTGCCCACCTGCCCAGCCCAGTTATTTAACCCCACCGTTTTATCTGTTGACAAACATGAAACATTAACGATAAAAACTAGTCCTCCAAACACTGGGAGCAACTCGTATAAGCTGCGCCAGTGTTTAAACAGTGCGCTTAGTGGTTTAACTCGACTGTTTCTGTGCTCTGGAGCATTTTGAGTGCAACTTTCTCAAGTTGTAGTTTTGTAGTGAGACGTCTCAGCGCGGTTAGATTAAGTAGCAGTCACGAAAAACTACAACTCCCATGATGCATTGAGAGACACGCAGGCCGTTGCCTGGCAACGTAACCGCCGGAAGGGGAAGAGTTAATACTACAACTGCCGCTCTGAGGTGACCGTTAAACTCTTCTACACTGTAATGAACCCAAATAACCCCAATATAAACTAATACCGCTGCATTTAGGCTCCAGTCCCGCCGTGAGTTCCGGCGCCTTGGCCCGTTTTGAGTCCGTCCGCGGCGCCTGAATCCTGGTTTAACACGCCGGCTGGCGGAGGGATACATGCAGGGTGTTAGAATGCAAAATAGTCCCCAAAGAAAACTTATTATTCCCGAGTTTCCACTGTTTCTCTGGGGGTTCTAGATAGTAAATGAATGTTTTCCGGGTTGTAGTCATGACGACCCCTGGTTCCCATCACCGCCACTGTAAAGACCCCCGAGCCATTTCACACCAAACCGCTCTGAACACACAGAAGCCAGTGGAGCTCCTTCAGCTGCGCCTTTACTAAAGGCACTGAGTGTATCTAGAACCATGAGTTCTATATACAGCTATTTCGAGCTTAAGCTTCTTTGCATGGTGAAAACCAAGGGAGCCATGTGAAAGGTTCTAGACACCTGGTGGTGTCCAGTGATACGTCACAGTGACTCTAATGGTTTGCCAGATGTTCCAGATGCGTGTGATGGTTTCCTAATGTGGTCTAAAGGTACCCTGCAGCACAAAAAGGGTTCTTTTACTGTTAACCTGACAGGAGAACCCTTTTAGGTGCTGTACAGACCCATGTACAGCACATTCCTCATCAGTCTGAAGAACCCTTTCAGTGTGGATAGAACCTCAAGCGTAGGGTGGATCTGTATAGAACTTACGGTTCCGAACAGAACCGTTCTCTTTACTAGAGGACCCTTGAAGAACCACCTTTTAAGAGAGAGGCTGCAGAAGTGGTAAGTAATCTCGCGCTTTCTGCAGAGCCCTGCTGCTGACGTCCTGTAGAAATAAAAGTAATGCGTGGCCACGACTTAGTAAGGCGCAGGAGCAAGATCATAACGCTTTGTGATGACATAGTAAGACGTGGGAATGAGATAATTAAGCCCTGACCACAGCTTAGTATATCATAATCTCGCTCCCATGCCTTACTAAGTTGTGGCCACGACTTAATTATCTTATTCCCACGCCTTACTGCGTCAAAGCCATGCGTCGGGATGTCACCAGCAGGGCTGCGCACGAGCTAGTTCCGGAGACAGGGGCTGTGTTTCTGCCGGAGGAAGGCGGCCAGTTCCTTTGACTTACTTCAGTTAAGGTGGATTTAAGGTGGACCGGTGAGCTCCGTCAGTGTCACCAATGAAAACCGGTCGTGCGAAAAGATCGTTTTTTTTTTCCACCTACAATCCGACAAATCCCACCCCTGCGTTACGATTGGCTTGTGGGATCCCGACCTCTGCGCTGTGATTGGCTAGTACGCTCAGCTTACTGCGCCACGATTGGCTAGTAGGATTGTTTACATGTTCGGCCGACTAGCCAATCCCAGCGCGGCGGGGCGGGGCTTTCCGGAAAACGGGTGGGGGAAAAACATCAGACCGCGGAAGCTGCTGAGTTTGTCGCGTTAGACGTGGCGCAGCTCAGCGGGAAGCCGACCGTGTGAATCCGTCGGAGAGCTGAGGACGCGTCCGCGCTCCGGGCAGCGACACACCGGGCTGACCGGCTCTAATGCAGCCGCACCGCTGAGGCCGGTCGGGCTGTGTTCGCGCCGGCAGCGCCGCTCAGGGACGGTAACCACAGTGATCATGGCTGCGAACTGCGAGATGGACGAGGTGAGTCGAGCTCGTGGGCAGCAGACACGGTCAGGAAGTCCGTACGCAGAGCTGACCGACGGTATGAGGTCGCCGTAGTCTTGCTGCGGGGACCTGAGAGCTTATTAAAGCTCGGAGGCGCTGTGTATACACACGCGTCTATATGCTACTCCTGTATACTACATATTAATATATACTTATATATGCTACTCCGTGTGCAGCGTGTGGCGCCTGTGTGGCCCTGCATAAGTCCATCTGTGACCCCAGGCTATGACTACAGCACACATATGTAGCCTGCATGTGAATCTGCATGTATATGTGAGCCAACATGCGTACATACAGGCTTATATCCACATTAGAATGGCATGTTCTACCTTCACTGAATGCTTTATTTAGAAAGAAATCCGCCCTTTTTGGCTTATAAGATGCTGTCCGTGTCCAGGCTGCTGGGAATACCTGTGGATTCAGCTCTTCCATGATGGCGCGGTCAGGGATGGGCACTTTGCGCTGCTTTTCCGCCCTGACCTTTAGTCTTACTCGTGAAGCGCGTCTGGGCCGAGGAAAAGAGCCTGGTGTGGGTTTGAGCCTCACCTGACAGCAGCCGGTCATTAGTGTGGTCAGTGAGTTGGGATGTAGGGACAGTGTCCGAATCTTTTCATCAGTGCTGTGTTGTGTGTGGTTGATGAGACGGTATAGGCGTGTGAGGAGTGACCGTGCTGTGGGAGGGAACCGCAGGCCGGTCCACAGCAGCCTATGACCAGGCCTCTGTCCAGGAAGGGCCACGCAGGTCCACTCTGAGCCAAACATGAGCTTTAATGACCAACATCAGCTCCAGACGAGGTTTAATGTTCACACCCGGAAGAGGCCAGGAACGCTGAGTCTCCAGCTTATTAGGTCCTCACCCTTTACCTGCGCTGGGTAGGATGGGATAGTCTTGTCCTCCTGCTCTTATCGTACAGGTGAACCTCAGCCTCAGAGAACCTGCAGACACTCCTCCACAGTTCGAGTTTTGATTTAAACTCATATCTCGAGTTTGAAAGCTCTGAAAATATAAGAGCGGCGTTAAAATGTTGGCTGTGCTGTATTTGGGAAATGATTCCTTCAATCTTTCACTCGAGAAAGTACGGAGTGGCGTCTCTCCTCCCTGCAGGTTCTCCGAGATCAGTCCACGCTTCGGAAGACCTGCCCGCTCAGAGT
>NC_051219.1:3148136-3150636 GCF_015220715.1 Pygocentrus nattereri
TCTGATAACTGTCCTCAGCTCCGATCTCTGATAACTGTCCTCAGCTCCGATCTCTGATAACCGTCCTCAGCTCCGATCTCTGATAACTGTCCTCAGCTCCGATCTCTGATAACCGTCCTCAGCTCCGATCTCTGATAACCGTCCTCTGCTCTGATCTCTGATAACTGTCCTCAGCTCCGATCTCTGATAACCGTCCTCAGCTCCGATCTCTGATAACCGTCCTCAGCTCCGATCTCTGATAACCGTCCTCAGCTCTGATCTCTGATAACCGTCCTCAGCTCTGATCTCTGATAACCGTCCTCAGCTCTGATCTCTGATAACTGTCCTCAGCTCCGATCTCTGATAACCGTCCTCAGCTCCGATCTCTGATAACCGTCCTCAGCTCCGATCTCTGATAACTGTCCTCAGCTCTGATCTCTGATAACTGTCCTCAGCTCCGATCTCTGATAACTGTCCTCAGCTCCGATCTCTGATAACCGTCCTCAGCTCCGATCTCTGATAACTGTCCTCAGCTCCGATCTCTGATAACCGTCCTCAGCTCCGATCTCTGATAACCGTCCGCAGCTCCGATCTCTGATAACTGTCCTCAGCTCCGATCTCTGATAACGGTCCGCAGCTCCGATCTCTGATAACCGTCCTCAGCTCCGATCTCTGATAACTGTCCTCAGCTCCGATCTCTGATAACCGTCCTCAGCTCCGATCTCTGATAACCGTCCTCAGCTCCGATCTCTGATAACTGTCCTCAGCTCCGATCTCTGATAACTGTCCTCAGCTCCGATCTCTGATAACTGTCCTCAGCTCCGATCTCTGATAACCGTCCTCAGCTCCGATCTCTGATAACTGTCCTCAGCTCCGATCTCTGATAACTGTCCTCAGCTCCGATCTCTGATAACCGTCCTCAGCTCCGATCTCTGATAACCGTCCTCAGCTCCGATCTCTGATAACTGTCCTCAGCTCCGATCTCTGATAACCGTCCTCAGCTCCGATCTCTGATAACCGTCCTCAGCTCCGATCTCTGATAACTGTCCTCAGCTCCGATCTCTGATAACTGTCCGCAGCTCCGATCTCTGATAACCGTCCGCAGCTCCGATCTCTGATAACCGTCCTCAGCTCCGATCTCTGATAACCGTCCTCAGCTCCGATCTCTGATAACTGTCCGCAGCTCCGA
The DNA here is from genome assembly GCF_015220715.1 of Pygocentrus nattereri. Lineage (NCBI taxonomy): Eukaryota > Metazoa > Chordata > Actinopteri > Characiformes > Serrasalmidae > Pygocentrus > Pygocentrus nattereri. Next base: position 3,149,305 of record NC_051219.1, read on the forward strand.
TCTCTGATAACCGTCCGCAGCTCCGATCTCTGATAACCGTCCTCAGCTCCGATCTCTGATAACTGTCCGCAGCTCCGATCTCTGATAACTGTCCTCAGCTCCGATCTCTGATAACTGTCCTCAGCTCCGATCTCTGATAACTGTCCTCAGCTCCGATCTCTGATAACTGTCCTCAGCTCCGATCTCTGATAACTGTCCGCTGCTCTGATCTCTTCTTTCAGTTTTTTCCAGTGTGTTACACCAAAGTCATTACAGTCTGTTCACTCGGCGACCATCTTTGCCACACCGCCGGGCAGTTATTTCCAGCTGTACAGAGCCGTTCTTTCAACGAGGAGAGACCAGAAGACTCGACAGCGAAGCTCATATTACCGTTTAAAAAGCATGTTTGAAATTACTGGTGAAATCTGACAAACACCTAAAAATAGTTTTCCATGTTTGGCTCAGGAACACACTGCGCTTACACAGATCTCCACAACAAGGAGGTCCTGGTCCTCAAGCAGACGCCGTTTAGACAACGAGCTTCATCCATCCTTTACACAGTGACCGTCTCTTCAGTTACAACATCTCTGCTTAAATGCAGTGAATAAACCGAGATACCGGGGCACTGAAAGTTGAAGAAAAGAGGTTGAGCATACATGTCTGTCTGCCTGTCTGTCTTCCTGTCTGTCTGCCTACCTGCCTGCCTGTCTGTCTGCCTGTCTGTCTTCCTGTCTGTCTGCCTACCTGCCTGCCTGTCTGTCTGCCTGTCTGCCTGTCTGTCTGTCTGTCTGCCTGCCTGCCTGTCTGTCTGCCTGCCTGCCTGTCTGTCTGCCTGCCTGTCTATTCATCCTTTTTTACTGTCTTTCTTTCTCTCCTCCCCTAAAGGTGGAATTCTTGTCTATTATTTTCCCCCACTAGGTGTAACCACACACACACACATACACACACACACACACACACCCTATACATACCCACCCTTTCGCTCTTTAAAACTGCCCCCTGTCTAGTCTGAGTGTTGGTGGGCAGTGATTTGGTGGCCTGCTGTGCTGCTGTGATGTTTTAGTAGTTGAAGGTGTTTTTGGCCGTTTCTTTCTGACCGTTTCTCACCTTCTGCACCACCTCAGGCCTCTGATTACAGGACACAATGTGTGTGTGTGTGTGTGTGTGTGTTAGGACAGTTGTGTCAGTCTGCAGGTGTTCTCAGGTACACTGCTTTCCTGGTGAGAGTGTAAAACGTGTGTGTGTGTGTGTGTGTGTGAGTGTGTGTGTGTGTGGTGCTCTGTTGCATTACGGCCTTGTATCTCCTGTTAGTTCTGTGTTAAAGGTGATAGCAGCACTAAATCTGTGTGCGTG